>NW_021823237.1:804999-939999 GCF_901001165.1 Salmo trutta
CCCATCTCTCTCCCTCCCCCCTCTCTCTCTCTCTCTCTCTCTCTCTCTCTCTCTCTCTCTCCATCCATCCCTCTCCATCCATCCCCCTCCCTCCCTCTCTCTCCATCCATCCCCCTCCCTCTCTCCCTCTCTCTCCATCCATCCCCCTCTCTCTCTCTCTCTTTCCCTCCAAAGCATGTAGTGAGCGTTCTTGTAGGGCCCTTTGTCTAAAGCCAGGGTCCAATAGAAGCCAGAATCATACGAGGTGGAGACCTGAAATAAGAAGCAGCATCGTACGAGGTGGAGACCTGAAATAAGAAGCAGCATCGTACGAGGTGGAGGCCTGGAATAAGAAGCAGCATCGTACGAGGTGGAGGCCTGAAATAAGAAGCAGCATCGTACGAGGTGGAGGCCTGGAATAAGAAGCAGCAGCATCGTACGAGGTGGAGGCCTGGAATAAGAAGCAGCAGCATCATACGAGGTGGAGGCCTGGAATAAGAAGCAGCAGCATCGTACGAGGTGGAGGCCTGGAATAAGAAGCAGCAGCATCGTACGAGGTGGAGGCCTGGAATAAGAAGCAGCAGCATCGTACGAGGTGGAGGCCTGGAATAAGAAGCAGCAGCATCGTACGAGGTAGAGACCTGGAATAAGAAGCAGCATCGTACGAGGTGGAGGCCTGGAATAAGAAGCAGCATCGTACGAGGTGGAGGCCTGGAATAAGAAGCAGCATCGTACGAGGTGGAGGCCTGGAATAAGAAGCAGCAGCATCATACGAGGTGGAGGCCTGGAATAAGAAGCAGCAGCATCGTACGAGGTGGAGGCCTGGAATAAGAAGCAGCATCGTACGAGGTGGAGGCCTGGAATAAGAAGCAGCAGCATCATACGAGGTGGAGGCCTGGAATAAGAAGCAGCAGCATCATACGAGGTGGAGGCCTGGAATAAGAAGCAGCAGCATCATACGAGGTGGAGACCTGAAAGCCACGTCAGCTACAGCTCTTCACCAACCTGAACCTGATGGTTTCCTTCCATATGTCGCTGTGAGCAGCTCACCAATGTTCTCTGCAGCACGTTCAATATGTAGGATTTCTAGTGGACGGCATGGAGATACCCTTCATCTGCTGTCAGGTGATCTGTCTCTGATGCTGTGGTGGAACCTGTCAGGTGATCTGTCTGGAACCTGTCAGGTGATCTGTCTGGAACCTGTCAGGTGATCTGTCTGGAACCTGTCTGGTGATCTGTCTGGAACCTGCCAGGTGATCTGTCTCTTATGCTGTGGTGGCACCTGTCAGGTGATCTGTCTGTAACCTGTCAGGTGATCTGTCTGGAATCTGCCAGGTGAACTGTCTGTAACCTGTCAGGTGATCTGTCTGTAACCTGTCAGGTGATCTGCCTGGAACCTGTCAGGTGATCTGCCTGGAACCTGTCAGGTGATCTGTCTGGAACCTGCCAGGTGATCTGTCTGTAACCTGCCAGGTGATCTGTCTGTGATGCTGTCAGGTGATCTGTCTGTGATGCTGTCAGGTGATCTGTCTGTAACCTGCCAGGTGATCTGTCTGTAACCTGTCAGGTGATCTGTCTCTGATGCTGTCAGGTGATCTGCCTGCAACCTGTCAGGTGATCTGCCTGTAACCTGTCAGGTGATCTGCCTGGAACCTGTCAGGTGATCTGCCTGGAACCTGTCAGGTGATCTGCCTGGAACCTGTCAGGTGATCTGCCTGGAACCTGTCAGGTGATCTGCCTGGAACCTGTCAGGTGATCTGCCTGGAACCTGTCAGGTGATCTGCCTGGAACCTGTCAGGTGATCTGTCTGGAACTTGTCAGGTGATCTGTCTGGAACTGTCAGGTGATCTGCCTGGAACCTGTCAGGTGATCTGCCTGGAACCTGTCAGGTGATCTGTCTGGAACCTGTCAGGTGATCTGCCTGGAACCTGTCAGGTGATCTGCCTGGAACCTGTCAGGTGATCTGCCTGGAACCTGTCAGGTGATCTGCCTGGAACCTGTCAGGTGATCTGTCTGGAACCTGTCAGGTGATCTGTCTGGAACCTGTCAGGTGATCTGTCTGGAACCTGTCAGGTGATCTGCCTGGAACCTGTCAGGTGATCTGTCTCTGATGCTGTCAGGTGATCTGTCTCTGATGCTGTCAGGTGATCTGTCTGCAACCTGTCAGATGATCTGCCTGTAACCTGCCAGGTGATCTGTCTGTAACCTGCCAGGTGGTCTGTCTGTAACCTGTCAGGTGATCTGTCTCTGATGCTGTCAGGTGATCTGCCTGTAACCTGTCAGGCGATCTGTCTGTAACCTGTCAGGCGATCTGTCTGTAACCACCATCTTGCCTTCTGGCCTTGCTGCTCTTTTATCTGCCCAAGTCAAGGCTGTCCCTATGTCCTCAATACCATAGAAGGCTGTTCCCTATGTCCTCACTGCCATAGAAGGCTGTTCCCTATGTCCTCACTGCCATAGAAGGCTGTTCCTATGTCCTCACAATGCCATAGAAGGCTGTTCCTATGTCCTCACTGCCATAGAAGGCTGTTCCCTATGTCCTCACTGCCATAGAAGGCTGTTCCCTATGTCCTCGCTGCCATAGAAGGCTGTTCCTATGTCCTCACAATGCCATAGAAGGCTGTTCCCTATGTCCTCAATGCCATAGAAGGCTGTTCCTATGTCCTCGCAATGCCATAGAAGGCTGTTCCTATGTCCTCAATGCCATAGAAGGCTGATCCTATGTCCTCAATACCATAGAAGGCTGTTCCTATGTCCTCAATACCATAGAAGGCTGTTCCTATGTCCTCACTGCCATAGAAGGCTGTTCCTATGTCCTCACTGCCATAGAAGGCTGTTCCCTATGTCCTCACTGCCATAGAAGGCTGTTCCTATGTCCTCGCTGCCATTGAAGGATGTTCCCTATGTTCTCGCTGCCATAGAAGGATGTTCCCTATGTCCTCGCTGCCATAGAAGGATACCGTATCAAAGGGGATCTGGAGTTGGCTTCATATCCAACAGATAATTAGTCTTGATGAGTCATTAGAGCTCGATATTGAGTCAGATCATTATCCTTCCTCTCATTATCCCTCCTCTCATTATCCCTCCTCTCATTATCCCTCCTCTCATTATCCCTCCTCTCATTATCCCTCCTCTCATCTCTCCATCACCTCTCATTATCCCTCCTCTCATTATCCCGCCTCTCATTATCCCTCCTCTCATTATCCCTCCTCTCATCTCTCCATCATCTCTCATTATCCCTCCTCTCATTATCCCTCCTCTCATCTCTCCATCACCTCACACATTATCTATCCCTCCTCTCATTATCCCTCCTCTCATTATCCCTCCTCTCATTATCTATCCCTCCTCTCATTATCCCTCCTTTCATCTCTCCATCACCTCACACATTATCTATCCCCCCTCTCATTATCCCCCCTCTCATTATCTCTCCTCTCATTATCCCTCCTCTCATTATCCCTCCTCTCATTATCTCTCCTCTCATTATCCCTCCTCTCATTATCTATCCCTCCTCTCATTATCTATCCCTCCTCTCATTATCTCTCCTCTCCTCTCATTATCCCTCCTCTCATTATCCCTCCTCTCATTATCCCTCCTCTCATTATCCCTCCTCTCATTATCCCTCCTCTCATTATCCCTCCTCTCATCTCTCCATCACCTCTCATTATCCCTCCTCTCATTATCCCTCCTCTCATCTCTCCATCACTTCATTATCCCTCCTCTCATTATCCCTCCTCTCATTATCCCTCCTCTCATTATGTTCCTATGTCCTCAATGCCATAGAAGGCTGTTCCTATGTCCTCAATGCCATAGAAGGCTGTTCCCTATGTCCTCAATGCCATAGAAGGCTGTTCCTATGTCCTCAATGCCATAGAAGGCTGTTCCTATGTCCTCAATGCCATAGAAGGCTGATCCTATGTCCTCAATACCATAGAAGGCTGTTCCTATGTCCTCAATGCCATAGAAGGCTGTTCCTATGTCCTCACAATGCCATAGAAGGCTGTTCCTATGTCCTCACTGCCATAGAAGGCTGTTCCCTATGTCCTCACTGCCATAGAAGGCTGTTCCTATGTCCTCGCTGCCATTGAAGGATGTTCCCTATGTTCTCGCTGCCATAGAAGGATGTTCCCTATGTCCTCGCTGCCATAGAAGGCTGTTCCTATGTCCTCGCTGCCATAGAAGGATACCGTATCAAAGGGGATCTGGAGTTGGCTTCATATCCAATAGATAATTAGTCTTGATGAGTCATTAGAGCTCGATATTGAGTCAGATCATTATCCTTCCTCTCATTATCCCTCCTCTCATTATCCCTCCTCTCATTATCCCTCCTCTCATTATCCCTCCTCTCATCTCTCCATCACCTCTCATTATCCCTCCTCTCATTATCCCTCCTCTCATTATCCCTCCTCTCATCTCTCCATCACCTCTCATTATCCCTCCTCTCATTATCCCTCCTCTCATTATCCCTCCTCTCATCTCTCCATCACCTCTCATTATCCCTCCTCTCATTATCCCTCCTCTCATTATCCCGCCTCTCATTATCCCTCCTCTCATTATCCCTCCTCTCATCTCTCCATCACCTCTCATTATCCCTCCTCTCATTATCCCTCCTCTCATCTCTCCATCACCTCACACATTATCTATCCCTCCTCTCATTATCCCTCCTCTCATTATCCCTCCTCTCATTATCTATCCCTCCTCTCATTATCCCTCCTCTCATTATCCCTCCTTTCATCTCTCCATCACCTCACACATTATCTATCCCTCCTCTCATTATCCCTCCTCTCATCTCTCCATCACCTCTCATTATCCCTCCTCTCATTATCCCTCCTCATTATCCCCCCTCTCATTAGCCCCCCTCTCATTATCTCTCCTCTCATTATCCCTCCTCTCATTATCTATCCCTCCTCTCATTATCTCTCCTCTCCTCTCATTATCCCTCCTCTCATTATCCCTCCTCTCATCTCTCCATCACTTCATTATCCCTCCTCTCATTATCCCTCCTCTCATTATCCCTCCTCTCATTATCCCTCCTCTCATTATCCCTCCTCTCATCTCTCCATCACCTCACTCATTATCCCTCCTCTCATTATCCCTCCTCTCATCTCTCCATCACTTCATTATCCCTCCTCTCATTATCCCTCCTCTCATTATCCCTCCTCTCATTATCTCTCCATCTCTCCATCACCTCTCATCTCTCCATCACCTCACTCATTATCTATCCCTCCATCTCTCCATCACTTCCTCTCATTGTCCCTCCTCTCATCTCTCCATCACCTCACTCACAGGAACAGATGGAATATACTTCCTCCACACGTCAGCCAAACATAAAAAGAAAGGTAGACTCAAACATCGCCCTGTTTGGTGTGTGTGTGTTTGATGTGTGTGTGTCTGTGTGTGTGTGTGTGTGTGTGTGTGTGTGTGTGTGTGTGTGTGTGTGTGTGTGTGTGCGTGTCCCGGTGAGCGTGCATGTGTGTGTTGCCAAGGCTTCACAATCTTCTGCAAAACCAAATGACAGATTCTATGTTATCAGAACAACCGGGGAAATTGAACTCAAGGTTGGGGCTTTTGAGTGTGAAATACAGACATGATAATGTATAGGCACGATAACATACAGACATGATAATGCATATAGGCGATAATGTATAGACACAAAAATGTATATTCGTGATAATGTATAGCTGTGATAATGTATGGAGATGATAACGTATATACATAATGCATAGATGTGATATTGTATAGAGGCGATAATGTATATACACGATAATATATATACACGATAATGTATAGAGACAATAATGTATTGACACGACAACGCAAAGACATGATAATGTATAGAGGTGATAATGTATAGCCACAATAACGTACGCACACGATAACGTATAAAGGGGATCATATATAAACATGATAATGCATATATACGATAATGTACATATGTGATAATGTATACACAATAACTTATAGACATGATAATGTATATGTGTGATCATGTATAGCCACAATAATGTATATAGGGGATAATGCATTATGTGATAGTGTATAGACATGATAATGTATAGAGGTGATCATGTATATACATGATAATGTATAGAGGTGATAACGTATAGGCATGATAATGTATAGACGTGATAATGTGTAGTTGTAATAATGTACTGTACTGTACCCTGAGGCTGTAGAACAGAACACACTCCAACCTGTCAGGGAGCAGAGAGTTTTATTTGGTTCTGCAGAAGAGACTGTTAACCTTGAAGTGTTTTCTCTCTTTCGCTCGCTGGACCTTCTGTTCTGAGAGAAAGTCACCCTGGATCCTCCTGCTGTTGTAGAACACTAGAACACTTCCCCTGCTGTTGTAGAACACTAGAACACTTCCCCTGCTGTTGTAGAACACTAGAACACTTCCCCTGCTGTTGTAGAACACTAGAACACTTCAACCTGCTGTTGTAGAACACTAGAACACTTCAACCTGCTGTTGTAGAACACTAGAACACTTCCCCTGCAGTTGTAGAACACTTCACTACTGGTAGTCTGTAGTCCTTGGCTCCACTCCCCTAATAACCCCTACTACTGGTAGTCTGTAGTCCTTAGCTCCACTCCCCTAATAACCCCTACTACTGGTAGTCTGTAGTCCTTAGCTCCACTCCCCTAATAACCCCTACTACTGGTAGTCTGTAGTCCTTAGCTCCACTCCCCTAATAACCCCTACTACTGGTAGTCTGTAGTCCTTAGCTCCACTCCCCTAACAACCCCTACTACTGCTAGTCTGTAGTCCTTAGCTCCACTCCCCTAATAACCCCTACTACTGGTAGTCTGTAGTCCTTAGCGCCACTCCCCTAATAACCCCTACTACTGGTGGTCTGTAGTCCTTGGCTCCACTCCCCTAATAACCCCTACTACTGGTGGTCTGTAGTCCTTAGCTCCACTCCCCTAATAACCCCTACTACTGGTAGTCTGTAGTCCTTAGCTCCACTCCCCTAATAACCCCTACTACTGGTAGTCTGTAGTCCTTAGCTCCACTCCCCTAATAACCCCTACTACTGGTAGTCTGTAGTCCTTAGCTCCACTCCCCTAATAATCCCTACTACTGGTAGTCTGTAGTCCTTAGCTCCACTCCCTTAATAATCCCTACTACTGGTAGTCTGTAGTCCTTAGCTCCACTCCCTTAATAACCCCTACTACTGGTAGTCTGTAGTCCTTAGCTCCACTCCCCTAATAACCCCTACTACTGGTAGTCTGTAGTCCTTAGCTCCACTCCTTTAATAACCCCTACTACTGGTAGTCTGTAGTCCTTAGCGCCACTCCCCTAATAACCCCTACTACTGGTGGTCTGTAGATCTTGGCTCCACTCCCCTAATAACCCCTACTACTGGTGGTCTGTAGTCCTTAGCTCCACTCCCCTAATAACCCCTACTACTGGTAGTCTGTAGTCCTTAGCTACACTCCCCTAATAACCCCTACTACTGGTAGTCTGTAGTCCTTAGCTCCACTCCCCTAATAACCCCTACTACTGGTAGTCTGTAGTCCTTAGCTCCACTCCCCTGATTGTTTGACATTTGAAGTCAGTAACACAGGCCTGTGCATCGTGTAACCCTAGGTTACTTTAAACTCTCGTCGGACAAATTCCTTCCTCGAGGATTCAGTAAGTTTTGTTGAATCAGTAAGTTTTGTTGAATCAGTGAGTTTTGTTGAATCAGTGTGTTTTGTTGAATCAGTGAGTTTTGTTGAATCAGTGAGTTTTGTTGAATCAGTGAGTTTTGTTGAATCAGTGAGTTTTGTTGCATCAGTGTGTTTTGTTGAATCAGTGAGTTTTGTTGAATCAGTGAGTTTTGTTGAATCAGTGAGTTTTGTTGAATCAGTGAGTTTTGTTGCATCAGTGTGTTTTGTTGAATCAGTGAGTTTTGTTGAATCAGTGTGTTTTGTTGAATCAGTGTGTTTTGTTGAATCAGTGAGTTTTGTTGAATCAGTGAGTTTTGTTGAATCAGTGTGTTTTGTTGAATCAGTGTGTTTTGTTGAATCAGTGAGTTTTGTTGAATCAGTTTGTTTCTTTATGTAACTCAACTTATCCTTGCAGCCCCCACCACCCTGATACCAGCCCCCACCACCCTGATACCAGCCCCCACCCTCAGCCCCCACCACCCTGATACCAGCCCCCACCCTCAGCCCCCACCACCCTGATACCAGCCCCCACCCTCAGCCCCCACCACCCTGATACCAGCCCCCACCCTCAGCCCCCACCACCCTGATACCAGCCCCCACCCTCAGCCCCCACCACCCTGATATCAGCCCCACCACCCTGATACCAGCCCCCACCACCCTGATACCAGCCCCCACCACCCTGATATCAGCTCCACCACCCTGATACCAGCCCCACCACCCTGATACCAGCCCCCACCACCCTGATACCAGCCCCCACCACCCTGATACCAGCCCCCACCACCCTCAGCCCCCACCACCCTGATACCAGCCCCCACCACCCTGATAACAGCCCCCACCACCCTGATACCAGCCCCCACCACCCTGATACCAGCCCCCCCTCACCCTCAGCCCCCACCACCCTGATACCAGCCCCCACCACCCTGATACCAGCCCCCACCACCCTGATACCACCCCACCACCCTGATACCAGCCCCCACCACCCTGATACCAGCCCCCACCACCCAGCCCCCACCACCCTCAGCCCCCACCACCCTGATACCAGCCCCCACCACCCTGATACCAGCCCCCACCACCCTGATACCAGCCCCACCACCCTGATACCAGCCCCCACCCTGATACCAGCCCCCACCCCCAGCCCCCACCCTGATACCAGCCCCCACCACCCTGATACCAGCCCCCACCCCCAGCCCCCACCCTGATACCAGCCCCCACTACCCTGATACCAGCCCCCACCCCCAGCCCCCACCACCCTGATACCAGCCGCCACCACCCTGATACCTGCCCCCACCCTCAGCCCCACCACCCTGATACCAGCCCCCACCACCCTGATACCAGCCCCCACCACCCTGATACCAGCCCCCACCACCCTGATACCAGCCCCCACCCACCCACAGCCCCCAACACCCTGATACCAGCCCCCACCACCCTGATACCAGCCCCCACCACCCTGATACCAGCCCCCACCACCCTGATACCAGCCCACCACCCTGATACCAGCCCCCACCACCCTGATACCAGTCCCCACACTCAGGACCACCACCCTGATACCAGCCCCCACCACCCTGATACCAGCCCCCACCCTCAGCCTGATACCAGCCCCCACCCTGATACCAGCCCCCACCCTGATACCAGCCCCCACCACCCTGATACCAGCCCCCACCACCCTGATACCAGCCCCCACCACCCTGATACCAGCCCTCAGCCCCCACCACCCTGATACCAGTCCCCACCCTGATACCAGCCCCCACCACCCTGATACCAGCCCCCACCCTCACCCTTATACCAGCCCCCACCCTGATACCAGTCCCCACCCTGATACCAGTCCCCACCCTGATACCAGTCCTCACCCTGATACCAGCCCCCACCACCCTGATACCAGCCCCCACCAACCTGATACCAGCCCCCACCACCCTGATACCAGCCCCCACCACCCTGATACCAGCCCTCAGCCCCCACCACCCTGATACCAGCCCCCCCCACCCCTGATACCAGCCCCCCCCCCCACCCTGATACCAGCCCCCCCCACCCTGATACCCCCCCACCCTGATACCAGCCCCCACCCTGATACCAGTCCCCACCCTGATACCAGTCCCCACCCTGATACCAGTCCCCACCCTGATACCAGTCCCCACCCTGATACCAGCCCCCACCCTGATACCAGTCCCCACCCCTGATACCAGCCCCCACCCTGATACCAGTCCCCACCACCCTGATACCAGCCCCCACCCTGATACCAGCCCCCCACCCTGATACCAGCCCCCACCACCCTGATACCAGCCCCCACCACCCTGATACCAGCCCCCACCCTGATACCAGTCCCCACCCTGATACCAGTCCCCACCCTGATACCAGCCCCCACCCTGATACCAGCCCCCACCACCCTGATACCAGCCCCCACCCTGATACCAGTCCCCACCCTGATACCAGTCCCCACCCTGATACCAGTCCCCACCCTGATACCAGTCCCCACCCTGATACCAGTCCCCCCCACCCAGTCCAGCCCCCACCACCCTGATACCAGTCCCCACCCTGATACCAGTCCCCACCCTGATACCAGTCCCACCCTGATACCAGTCCCCACCCTGATACCAGTCCCCACCACCCTGATACCAGTCCCCACCACCCTGATACCAGTCCCCACCACCCTGATACCAGTCCCCACCACCCTGATACCAGTCCCCACCACCCTGATACCAGCCCCCACCCTGATACCAGCCCCCACCCTGATACCAGCCCCCACCACCCTGATACCAGCCCCCACCCTGATACCAGCCCCCACCCTGATACCAGCCCCCCCCCCACCCTGATACCAGCCCCCCCCACCCTGATACCAGTCCCCACCCTGATACCAGTCCCCACCCTGATACCAGTCCCCACCACCCTGATACCAGTCCCCACCACCCTGATACCAGTCCCCACCACCCTGATACCAGTCCCCACCACCCTGATACCAGTCCCCACACCTGATACCAGTCCCCACCCTGATACCAGCCCCCCCCTGATACCAGCCCCCCCCACCCTGATACCAGTCCCCACCCTGATACCAGTCCCCACCACCCTGATACCAGTCCCCACCACCCTGATACCAGTCCCCACCACCCTGATACCAGTCCCCACCCTGATACCAGTCCCCACCCTGATACCAGTCCCCACCCTGATACCAGTCCCCACCCTGATACCAGTCCCCACCCTGATACCAGTCCCCACCCTCACCCTGATACCAGCCCCCACCACCCTGATACCAGTCCCCACCCTGATACCAGTCCCCACCCTGATACCAGTCCCCACCCTGATACCAGCCCCCACCCTGATACCAGTCCCCACCCTGATACCAGCCCCCACCCTGATACCAGTCCCCACCCTGATACCAGTCCCCACCCTGATACCAGTCCCCACCCTGATACCAGTCCCCACCCTCACCCTGATACCAGCCCCCACCACCCTGATACCAGCCCCCACCACCCTGATACCAGTCCCCACCCTGATACCAGTCCCCACCCTGATACCAGTCCCCACCCTGATACCAGCCCCCACCCTGATACCAGCCCCCACCCTGATACCAGCCCCCACCCTGATACCAGTCCCCACCCTGATACCAGTCCCCACCCTGATACCAGTCCCCACCCTGATACCAGTCCCCACCCTGATACCAGTCCCCACCACCCTGATACCAGTCCCCCACCCTGATACCAGTCCCACCCTGATACCAGTCCCCACCACCCTGATACCAGTCCCCACCACCCTGATACCAGTCCCCACCACCCTGATACCAGTCCCCACCACCCTGATACCAGTCCCCACCACCCTGATACCAGTCTCCACCACCCTGATACCAGCCCCCACCCTGATACCAGTCCCCACCCTGATACCAGTCCCCCACCCTGATACCAGTCCCCCCCCTGATACCAGTCCCCACCCTGATACCAGCCCCCACCACCCTGAAACCAGTCCCCACCACCCTGAAACCAGTCCCCACCACCCTGATACCAGTCCCCACCCTGATACCAGTCCCCACCCTGATACCAGTCCCCACCCTGATACCAGCCCCCACCCTGATACCAGCCCCCACCCTGATACCAGTCCCCACCCTGATACCAGTCCCCACCCTGATACCAGTCCCCACCCTGATACCAGCCCCCCCCCCCACCCTGATACCAGCCCCCACCACCCTGATACCAGCCCCCACCACCCTGATACCAGCCCCCACCACCCTGATACCAGTCCCCACCCTGATACCAGTCCCCACCCTGATACCAGTCCCCACCCTGATACCAGTCCCCACCCTGATACCAGTCCCCACCACCCTGATACCAGTCCCCACCACCCTGATACCAGTCCCCACCCTGATACCAGTCCCCACCCTGATACCAGTCCACCACCCTCACCCTGATACCAGTCCCCACCCTGATACCAGTCCCCACCCTGATACCAGTCCCCACCCTGATATCAGTCCCCACCCTTATACCAGCCCCCACCCTGATACCAGTCCCCCCCCCTGATACCAGTCCCCCCCCCTGATACCAGTCCCCACCCTGATACCCAGTCCCCACCCTGATACCAGCCCCCCACCCTGATACCAGCCCCCACCCTGATACCAGTCCCCACCCTGATACCAGTCCCCACCACCCTGATACCAGTCCCCACCACCCTGATACCAGTCCCCACCACCCTGATACCAGTCCCCACCACCCTGATACCAGTCCCCACCCTGATACCAGTCCCCACCCTGATACCAGTCCCCACCACCCTGATACCAGTCCCCACCCTGATACCAGTCCCCACCCTGATATCAGTCCCCACCCTTATACCAGCCCCCACCCTGATACCAGTCCCCCCCCTGATACCAGTCCCCACCCTGATACCAGTCCCCACCCTGATACCAGTCCCCACCCTGATACCAGTCCCCACCCTGATACCAGCCCCCACCCTTATACCAGTCCCCACCCTGATACCAGTCCCCACCCTGATACCAGTCCCCACCCTGATACCATCCCCCCCTGATACCCAGTCCCCACCCTGATACCAGTCCCCCACCCTGATACCAGTCCCCACCCTGATACCAGTCCCCACCCTGATACCAGTCCCCACCCTGATACCAGTCCCCCACCCTGATACCAGTCCCCACCCTGATACCAGTCCCCACCCCTAATACCAGCCCCCACCCTGATACCAGCCCCCCACCCTGATACCAGTCCCCACCCTGATATCAGTCCCCCACCCTTATACCAGCCCCCACCCTGATACCAGTCCCCCCCTGATACCAGTCCCCCACTGATACCAGTCCCCACCCTGATACCAGTCCCCACCCTGATACCAGCCCCCACCCTGATACCAGCCCCCTCCCTGATACCAGTCCCCACCCTGATACCAGTCCCCACCCTGATACCAGTCCCCACCCTCACCCTGATACCAGTCCCCACCCTGATACCAGTCCCCACCTGATACACAGTCCCCACCCTGATACCAGTCCCCACCACCCTGATACCAGTCCCCCACCACCCTGATACAGTCCCCACCACCCTGATACCAGTCCCCACCACCCTGATACCAGTCCCCACCCTGATACCAGTCCCCACCCTGATACCAGTCCCCACCCTGATACCAGCCCCCACCACCCTGATACCAGTCCCCACCCTGATACCAGTCCCCACCCTGATACCAGCCCCCCACCCTGATACCAGTCCCCCCCCCTGATAGTCCCCACCCTGATACCAGTCCCCACCCTTGATACCAGCCCCCACCCTGATACCAGTCCCCACCCTGATACAGTCCCCACCCTGATACCAGTCCCCACCCTGATACCAGCCCCCACCCTGATACCAGTCCCCACCCCCCTGATACCAGTCCCCACCCTGATACCAGTCCCCACCCCCCTGATACCAGTCCCCACCCCCCTGATACCAGTCCCCACCCCCCTGATACCAGTCCCCACCCCCCTGATACCAGTCCCTACCCTGATACCAGTCCCCACCCTGATACCAGTCCCCACCCTGATACCAGTCCCCACCACCCTGATACCAGTCCCCACCACCCTGATACCAGTCCCCACCACCCTGATACCAGTCCCCACCACCCTGATACCAGCCCCCACCCTGATACCAGCCCCCCACCCTGATACCAGTCCCCACCCTGATACCAGTCCCCACCCTGATACCAGTCCCCACCCTGATACCAGTCCCCACCCTGATACCAGTCCCCACCACCCTGATACCAGTCCCCACCACCCTGATACCAGTCCCCACCACCCTGATACCAGTCCCCACCACCCTGATACCAGTCCCCCACCACCCTGATACCAGTCCCCACCACCCTGATACCAGTCCCCACCCTGATACCAGTCCCCACCCTGATACCAGTCCCCACCCTGATACCAGCCCCCCCCCCACCCTGATACCAGCCCCCCCCACCCTGATACCAGCCCCCCCACCCTGATACCAGCCCCCACCACCCTGATACCAGCCCCCACCCACCCTGATACCAGCCCCCACCACCCTGATACCAGTCCCCACCACCCTGATACCAGTCCCCACCCTGATACCAGTCCCCACCCTGATACCAGTCCCCACCCTGATACCAGCCCCCACCCTGATACCAGTCCCCACCCTGATACCAGTCCCCACCTTTATACCAGCCCCCACCCTTGATACCAGCCCCCACCCTGATACCAGTCCCCACCCTGATACCAGTCCCCACCCTGATACCAGTCCCCACCCTGATACCAGCCCCCACCCTGATACCAGTCCCCACCCTGATAGTCCCCACCCTGATACCAGTCCCCACCCTGATACCAGCCCCCACCCTGATACCAGTCCCCACCCTGATACCAGCCCCCACCCTGATACCAGTCCCCACCCTGATACCAGTCCCCACCCTGATACCAGTCCCCACCCTGATACCAGCCCCCACCCTGATACCAGCCCCCACCCTGATACCAGTCCCCACCCTGATACCAGTCCCCACCCTGATACCAGCCCCCACCCTGATACCAGCCCCCACCCTGATTACCAGTCCCCACCCCCCTGATACCAGTCCCCACCCCCCTGATACCAGTCCCCACCCCCCTGATACCAGTCCCCACCCCTGATACCAGCCCCCACCCTGATACCAGTCCCCACCCTGATACCACGCCCCCACCCTGATACCAGTCCCCACCCCCTGATACAGTCCCCACCCTGATACCAGTCCCCACCCTGATACCAGTCCCCACCCTGATACCAGTCCCCACCCTGATACCAGCCCCCACCCTGATACCAGCCCCCCACCCTGATACCAGTCCCCACCCTGATACCAGTCCCCACCCTGATACCAGTCCCCACCCTGATACCAGTCACCACCCTGATACCAGTCCCCACCCTGATACCAGTCCCCACCCCCCCTGATACCAGTCCCCACCCCCCTGATACCAGTCCCTACCCTGATACCAGTCCCCACCCTGATACCAGTCCCCACCCTGATACCAGTCCCCACCCCTGATACCAGTCCCCACCACCCTGATACCAGTCCCCACCACCCTGATACCAGTCCCCACCCACCCTGATACCAGTCCCCACCACCCTGATACCAGCCCCCACCCTGATACCAGTCCCCACCCTGATACCAGTCCCCACCCTGATACCAGTCCCCACCCTGATACCAGTCCCCACCCTGATACCAGCCCCCACCCTGATACCCAGTCCCCACCCTGATACCAGTCCCCACCCTGATACCAGTCCCCACCCTGATACCAGTCCCCACCACCCTGATACCAGTCCCCACCCTGATACTAGTCCCCACCACCCTGATACCAGTCCCCACCACCCTGATACCAGTCCCCACCACCCTGATACCAGTCCCCACCACCCTGATACCAGTCCCCACCCTGATACCAGTCCCCACCCTGATACCAGCCCCCACCCTGATACCAGCCCCCACCCTGATACCAGCCCCCCCCCACCCTGATACCAGCCCCCCACCCTGATACCAGCCCCCACCACCCTGATACCAGTCCCCACCCTGATACCAGCCCCACCACCCTGATACCAGTCCCCACCCTGATACCAGTCCCACCACCCTGATACCAGTCCCCACCACCCTGATACCAGTCCCCACCACCCTGATACCAGTCCCCACCACCCTGATACCAGTCCCCACCCTGATACCAGTCCCCACCCTGATACCAGTCCCCACCCTGATACCAGTCCCCACCCTGATACCAGCCCCCACCCTGATACCAGTCCCCACCCTGATACCAGCCCCCACCCTGATACCAGCCCCCACCCTGATACCAGCCCCCACCCTGATACCAGCCCCACCCTGATACCAGTCCCCACCCTGATACCAGCCCCCACCCTGATACCAGTCCCCACCCCCCTGATACCAGTCCCCACCCCCCTGATACCAGTCCCCACCCTGATACCAGTCCCCACCCTGATACCAGTCCTCACCCTGATACCAGTCCCACCCTGATACCAGTCCCCACCCTGATACCAGTCCCCACCCTGATACCAGTCCCCACTCTGATACCAGTCCCCACCCTGATACCAGTCCCCACCCCCCTGATACCAGTCCCCACCCCCCTGATACCAGTCCCCCACCACCCTGATACCAGTCCCCACCACCCTGATACCAGTCCCCACCCTGATACCAGTCCCCACCCTGATACCAGTCCCCACCCTGATACCAGCCCCCCACCCTGATACCAGTCCCCACCCTGATACCAGTCCCCACCCTGATACCAGCCCCCACCTTTATACCAGCCCCCACCCTGATACCAGCCCCCACCACCCTGATACCAGCCCCCCCCACCCTGATACCAGTCCCCACCCTGATACCAGTCCCCACCCTGATACCAGTCCCCACCACCCTGATACCAGTCCCCACCACCCTGATACCAGTCCCCACCACCCTGATACCAGCCCCCCACCCTGATACCAGCCCCCCCACCCTGATACCAGTCCCCACCCTGATACCAGGTCCCCACCACCCTGATACCAGTCCCACCCCCCTGATACCACCCTGATACCAGTCCCCACCACCCTGATACCAAGCCCCACCACCCTGATACCAGTCCCCACCCTGATACCAGTCCCCACCCTGATACCAGTCCCCACCACCCTGATACCAGTCCCCACCCTGATACCAGTCCCCACCACCCTGATACCAGTCCCCACCACCCTGATACCAGTCCCCACCACCCTGATACCAGTCCCCACCCACCCTGATACCAGTCCCCACCCTGATACCAGTCCCCACCCTGATACCAGTCCCCACCCTGATACCAGCCCCCCCCACCCTGATACCAGCCCCCACCACCCTGATACCAGCCCCCACCACCCTGATACCAGCCCCACCACCCTGATACCAGTCCCCACCCTCTATACCAGTCCCCACCCTGATACCAGTCCCCACCCTGATACCAGTCCCCACCCTGATACCAGTCCCCACCCCTGATACCAGCCCCACCCTGATACCAGTCCCCACCCTGATACCAGTCCCCACCTTTATACCAGCCCCCACCTTTATACCAGCCCCCACCCTGATACCAGCCCCCCCCACCCTGATACCAGTCCCCACCCTGATACCAGTCCCCACCCTGATACCAGCCCCCACCCTGATACCAGTCCCCACCCTGATAGTCCCCACCCTGATACCAGCCCCCACCCTGATACCAGTCCCCACCCTGATACCAGTCCCCACCCTGATACCAGTCCCCACCCTGATACCAGTCCCCACCCTGATACCCAGCCCCCCCCTGATACCAGCCCCCACCCTGATACCAGCCCCCACCCTGATACCAGTCCCCACCCTGATACCAGCCCCCACCCTGATACCAGCCCCCACCCTGATACCAGTCCCCACCACCCTGATACCAGTCCCCACCCTGATACCAGTCCCCACCCTGATACCAGCCCCCACCCTGATACCAGCCCCCCACCCTGATACCAGCCCCCACCCTGATACCAGTCCCCACCCTGATACCAGTCCCCACCCTGATACCAGCCCCCACCTTTATACCAGCCCCCCCCACCCTGATACCAGCCCCCCCCCCACCCTGATACCAGCCCCCCCCCCACCCTGATACCAGTCCCCACCCTGATACCAGTCCCCACCCTGATACCAGCCCCCACCCTGCTACCAGCCCCCACCCTGATACCAGCCCCCACCCTGATACAGTCCCACCCTGATAGTCCCCACCCTGATACCAGTCCCCACCCTGATACCAGCCCCCCCCTGATACCAGTCCCCACCCTGATACCAGTCCCCACCCTGATACCCAGTCCCCACCCTGATACCAGCCCCCACCCTGATACCAGCCCCCACCCTGATACCAGTCCCCACCCTGATAGTCCCCACCCTGATACCAGCCCCCACCCTGATACCAGTCCCCACCCTGATACCAGTCCCCACCCTGATACCAGCCCCCACCCTGATACCAGCCCCCACCCTGATACCAGTCCCCACCCCCCTGATACCAGCCCCCACCCTGATACCAGCCCCCACCCTGATACCAAGCCCCCCACCCTGATACCAGTCCCCCACCCTGATACCAGTCCCCCACCCTGATACCAGCCCCCACCCTGATACCAGTCCCCCACCCCCTGATACCAGTCCCCCACCCCTGATACCAGTCGCCCCACCCTGATACCAGTCCCCACCCTGATACCAGTCCCCACCCTGATACCAGTCCCCACCCTGATACCAGTCCCCACCCTGATACCAGTCCCCACCCTGATACCAGTCCCCACCCCCCTGATACCAGTCCCCACCCCCTGATACCAGTCCACACCCTGATACCAGTCCCCACCCCCCTGATACCAGTCCCCACCCCCTGATACCAGTCCCTACCCTGATACCAGTCCCCACCCTGATACCAGTCCCCACCCTGATACCAGTCCCCACCCTGATACCAGTCACCACCCTGATACCAGTCACCACCCTGATACCAGTCCCCACCACCCTGATACCAGTCCCCACCACCCTGATACCAGTCCCCACCCTGATACCAGTCCCCACCCTGATACCAGTCCCCACCCTGATACCAGCCCCCACCCTGATACCAGCCCCCAACCCTGATACCAGTCCCCACCCTGATACCAGTCCCCACCCTGATACCAGTCCCCACCCTGATACCAGTCACCACCCTGATACCAGTCCCCACCACCCTGATACCAGTCCCCACCACCCTGATACCAGTCCCCACCACCCTGATACCAGCCCCCACCCTGATACCAGTCCCCACCTTGATACCAGCCCCCCCCCACCCTGATACCAGCCCCCCCCACCCTGATACCAGCCCCCCCCCCACCCTGATACCAGTCCCCACCACCCTGATACCAGTCCCCACCACCTGATACCAGTCCCCCCCCCTGATACCAGTCCCCACCCTGATACCAGTCCCCACCCTGATACCAGCCCCCACCCTGATACCAGTCCCCACCCTGATACCAGCCCCCACCCTGATACCAGCCCCCACCCTTATACCAGCCCCCACCCTGATACCAGCCCCCCCCCCCCACCCTGATACCAGTCCCCACCCTGATACCAGTCCCCACCCTGATACCAGTCCCCACCCTGATACCAGCCCCCCCACCCTGATACCAGTCCCCACCCTGATACCAGTCCCCACCACCCTGATACCAGTCCCCACCCTGATACCAGTCCCCACCCTGATACCAGTCCCCACCCCTGATACCAGTCCCCACCCTGATACCAGTCCCCACCCTGATACCAGCCCCCACCCTGATACCAGTCCCCACCCTGATACCAGTCCCCACCCTGATACCAGTCCCCACCACCCTGATACCCGTCCCCACCACCCTGATACCAGTCCCCACCACCCTGATACCAGTCCCCACCACCCTGATACCAGTCCCCACCCCTGATACCAGTCCCCACCCTGATACCAGTCCCCACCCTGATACCAGTCCCCACCCTGATACCGTCCCCACCACCCTGATACCAGTCCCCACCACCCTGATACCAGTCCCCACACCCTGATACCAGTCCCCACCCTGATACCAGTCCCCACCACCCTGATACCAGTCCCCACCCTGATACCAGTCCCCCACCCTGATACCAGTCCCCACCACCCTGATACCAGGTCCCACCCCTGATACCAGTCCCCACCCTGATACCAGCTCCCCACCCTGATACCAGTCCCCACCCCCCTTGTTACAGTCCCCACCCCCTTGATTACCAGTCCCCACCCTGATACCAGTCCCCACCCACCCTAGATACCAAGTCCCCACCCCCCCTGATACCAGTGCCCCGCACCCTGATTACCAGTCCCCACCCCCTGATACCAGTCCCCACCCTGATTACAGTCCCACCCTATACCAGTCCCCACCACCCTGATACCAGTCCCCCAACCCATGAGACCAGTCCCCACACCCTGATACCAGTCCATCCACCCTTGATACCAGTCCCCACCCTGATTACCAGTCCCCCACCCTTATACCAGTACCCCACCACCCTGATAACCAGTTTCCCCACCACCCTGATACCAGTCCCCCACCACCCTGATACCAGTCCCCCCACCACCCTGATACCAGTCCCCACCCTGATACCAGTCCCCACCCTGATACCAGTCCCCCCCCCCTGATACCAGTCCCCACCCTGATACCAGTCCCCACCCTGATACCAGTCCCCACCCTGATACCAGTCCCCACCCTGATACCAGTCCCCACCCCCCTGATACCAGTCCCCACCCTGATACCAGTCCCCACCCCCCTGATACCAGTCCCCACCCTGATACCAGTCCCCACCCTGATACCAGTCCCCACCCTGCTCCCAATGAACTAAAGAGACAAAAGGAAAAGACAAGAAAACGGCAAACAACAATGCAACAAACAAAATCTAAATAATTATGAATTTCAAACAAAGGACATCAATGCCAACTGTATATGTTTGTGTGCATGTCTGCCACTATTACATGTATGTGTGTGTTCTTGTATGTGTTTATTTGAATGAGAGTGTGTGTGTGTGTGTGTGTATGCATGTGTACAAACACCTGCAAGGCATCAGCCTCAGGCAAACCGGCATTAGTTGTAAAAACACTGCCACTTAGTGTCATTCAAATGTACTTTTTATTATGATTTTATTTAGACTTTACATATATATATTTTTTTACTTTTATCTTTTGACCATCATTCTATCTCCCACTCCCATTCTGGCCTCCCACTTCCTGTTTCAACCCATCCCATCTATCTCTGCTGGCCTCCCACTTCCTGTTTCAACCCATCCCAACCCTCAGCTTCCCTCAGCCCATCCCATCTATCTCTGCTGGCCTCCCACTTCCTGTTTCAACCCATCCCATCTATCTCTGCTGGCCTCCCACTTCCTGTTTCAACCCATCCCAACCCTCAGCTTCCCTCAGCCCATCCCATCTATCTCTGCTGGCCTCCCACTTCCTGTTTCAACCCATCCCATCTATCTCTGCTGGCCTCCCACTTCCTGTTTCAACCCATCCCATCTATCTCTGCTGGCCTCCCACTTCCTGTTTCAACCCATCCCATCTATCTCTGCTGGCCTCCCACTTCCTGTTTCTACCCATCCCAACCCTCCGCTTCCCTCAGCCCATCCCATCTATCTCTGCTGGCCTCCCACTTCCTGTTTCAACCCATCCCATCTATCTCTGCTGGCCTCCCACTTCCTGTTTCTACCCATCCCAACCCTCCGCTTCCCTCAGCCCATCCCATCTATCTCTGCTGGCCACCCACTTCCTGTTTCAACCCATCCCATCTACCTCTGCTGGCCTCTCACTTCCTGTTCCAACCCATCCCAACCCTCCGCTTCCCTCAGCCCATCCCATCTATCTCTGCTGGCCTCCCACTTCCTGTTTCAACCCATCCCATCTATCTCTGCTGGCCTCCCACTTCCTGTTTCAACCCATCCCATCTATCTCTGCTGGCCTCCCACTTCCTGTTTCAACCCTCAGCTTCCCTCAGCCCATCCCATCTATCTCTGCTGGCCTCCCACTTCCTGTTTCAACCCATCCCAACCCTCCGCTTCCCTCAGCCCATCCCATCTATCTCTGCTGGCCTCCCACTTCCTGTTTCAACCCATCCCATCTATCTCTGCTGGCCTCCCACTTCCTGTTTCAACCCATCCCAACCCTCAGCTTCCCTCAGCCCATCCCATCTATCTCTGCTGGCCTCCCACTTCCTGTTTCAACCCATCCCATCTATCTCTGCTGGCCTCCCACTTCCTGTTTCAACCCATCCCCAACCCTCCGCTTCCCTCAGCCCATCCCATCTATCTCTGCTGGCCACCCACTTCCTGTTTCAACCCATCCCATCTATGTCTGCTGGCCTCCCACTTCCTGTTTCTACCCATCCCAACCCTCCGCTTCCCTCAGCCCATCCAATCTATCTCTGCTGGCCTCCCACTTCGGGTTTCTACGCAACACATATCTTTCAACTATACTGTGATGTTTAATGATAACTTAATGATACTGGAGTTATCCCTGAGGATGATTCCTAATACTGGAGTTATCCCTGAGGATGATTCCTAACATGTACCATACTTAATGAGACTGTAGTTATGGTACCACGTGAGCCTACCAGACATGCTATAATATGACTGTAGTTCTGTCTAGATGCTGTAATATGACTGTAGTTCTGTGTAGATGCTATAATATGACTGTAGTTCTGTCTAGATGCTATAATATGACTGTAGTTCTGTGTAGATGCTGTAATATGACTGTAGTTCTGTGTAGATGATGTAATATGACTGTAGTTCTGTCTAGATGCTATAATATGACTGTAGTTCTGTGTAGATGCTATAATATGACTGTAGTTCTGTCTAGACGCTATAATATGACTGTAGTTCTGTCTAGATGCTATAATATGACTGTAGGTCTGTCTAGATGCTGTAATATGACTGTAGTTCTGTGTAGATGCTATAATATGACTGTAGTTCTGTCTAGATGCTGTAATATGACTGTAGTTCTGTCTAGATGCTGTAATATGACTGTAGTTCTGTCTAGATGCTATAATATGACTGTAGTTCTGTGTAGATGCTATAATATGACTGTAGTTCTGTCTAGATGCTGTAATATGACTGTAGTTCTGTGTAGATGCTATAATATGACTGTAGTTCTGTGTAGATGCTATAATATGACTGTAGTTCTGTGTAGATGCTGTAATATGACTGTAGTTCTGTCTAGATGCTATAATATGACTGTAGTTCTGTGTAGATGCTATAATATGACTGTAGTTCTGTGTAGATGCTGTAATATGACTGTAGTTCTGTGTAGATGCTGTAATATGACTGTAGTTCTGTGTAGAGGCTATAATATGACTGTAGTTCTGTGTAGATGCTATAATATGACTGTAGTTCTGTGTAGATGCTGTAATATGACTGTAGTTCTGTCTAGATGCTATAATATGACTGTAGTTCTGTGTAGATGCTATAATATGACTGTAGTTCTGTGTAGATGCTGTAATATGACTGCAGTTCTGTGTAGATGCTATAATATGACTGTAGTTCTGTGTAGAGGCTATAATATGACTGTAGTTCCTTCTAGATGCTATAATATGACTGTAGTTCTGTCTCGATGCTGTAATATGACTGTAGTTCTGTGTAGATGCTATAATATGACTGTAGTTCTGTGTAGATGCTATAATATGACTGTAGTTCTGTGTAGATGCTGTAATATGACTGTAGTTCTGTGTAGACGCTATAATATGACTGTAGTTCTGTCTAGATGCTGTAATATGACTGTAGTTCTGTGTAGATGCTATAATATGACTGTAGTTCTGTGTAGATGCTATGGTGTTTGTTTTGCTGCTGACCGTGTCCTGTCGTTCTCCAGAACAACGGAAGAACTACACCAAAAACAGCATCAACAGCATGACGAACACCTCCCAGTACCACGTCGAGGTCAGTCTACTACTGTACATACAGCATGACTACCACCCCACGTTGAGGCCAGTCTACTACTGTCCATACAGCATGACTAACACACCACGTTGAGGCCAGTCTACATACAGCATGACTACCACCCCACGTTGAGGCCAGTCTACATACAGCATGACTACCACCCCATGTTGAGGTCAGTCTACATACAGCATGACTACCACCCCACGTTGAGGCCAGTCTACTACTGTACATACAGCATGACTACCACCCCACGATGAGGTCAGTCTACTACTGTCCATACAGCATGACTAACACCCCCACAGTACCACGTTGAGGTCAGTCTACTACTGTACATACAGCATGACTACCACCCCACGTTGAGGTCAGTCTACATACAGCATGACTACCACCCCACGCTGAGGCCAGTCTACTACTGTACATACAGTGTGTTAGTGGTAGGTAGGGTAGAGATTGTTACTAACCTGTCCCAAACCCTCTCCCCTCTCCCCCTCTCCCCCTCTCCTATCCCCTCTGTGTCCCAAACCCTCTCCCCTCTCCCCCCTCTCCTATCCCCTCTGTGTCCCCAAACCCTCTCCCCTCTCCCCCCTCTCCTATCCCCTCTGTGTCCCAAACCCTCTCCCCTCTCCCCTCTCTCCTATCCCCTCTGTGTCCCAAACCCTCTCCCCTCTCCCCCCTCTCCTATCCCCTCTGTGTCCCCAAACCCTCTCCCCTCTCCCCCCTCTCCTCTCTCCTCTCAGCACCTGACCACATTTGTTCTGGACAGGAAGGAAGCCATGATCAACACTGAGGATGGAATCAGGAAGCTCCGCCTCCTGGACGCCAAGGGAAAGGTGAGGCGCAGGAGATAATATGACTCTGTTTCCCATCTGCTGTACAGATCCAATATATTCCTATTGGTTTGATAATGTAGCTGCTGTACAGATCCAATGTATTCCTATTGGTTTGATAATGTAGCTGCTGTACAGATCCAATATATTCCTATTGGTTTTGATAATGTAGCTGCTGTCCAGATCCAATATATTCCTATTGGTTTGATATTAGATATGGACCCAGGACATGCTGCTGCAGGTGGAGGAGAAGACGGTCAGCCTCATCGACCCAGAGACCAAGGTGGGTGAGCAGGAAGGCCGTCTGAAGGGACCAGCTGTGGTACGCTGGACAGGGGCATCATGGGACCTACTGGCTAGACCAGCGGTATCATATCAGGGAATTACTGAAAGTTATTTGGCTACTGGCTCTCTCGAAGAAAAAACGATTTATACTTGACGGAGGTGCTGTATGGAAGGTGACTGTCACAGGCGTCGTAAAATGGAGCCCGAGATGCAGCGTGGGTAGTGCTCATTTTCAAACTCTTTTAATGAACACACTTGACAAGATAACAAAAAACGACCAACACAATCCCGTCAGGTACACTTAGACCAGAACGGAAAACAACTACCCACAAACCCCCAAAGGAAAAACAGGCTGTCTAAGTATGGCTTCCAATCAGAGACAACGAAAGACAACTGCCTCTGATTGGAAACCATACCCGGCCGAAACATGAAAACCAACACATAGAAATAGATAACTAGAACAAACCCACATAGAAACAGAAAACCCCAAAATACCTACAAAACAAACCCCCCTTAACTGACCTGTTTGTTAGGGCTGGCCTCAGTACAGTTTTTAAGCTGGTTCTGTTAACTGATCTGTTTGTTAGGGCTGGCCTCAGTACAGTTTATAAGCTGGTTCTGTTAACTGACCTGTTTGTTAGGGCTGGCCTCAGTACAGTTTTTAAGCTGGTTCTGTTAACTGACCTGTTTGTTTGGGCTGGTCTCAGTACAGTTTTTAAGCTGGTTCTGTTAACTGACCTGTTTGTTAGGGCTGGCCTCAGTACAGTTTTTAAGCTGGTTAAGTGACCTGTTTGTTTGGGCTGGCCTCAGTACAGTTTTTAAGCTGGTTAACTGACCTGTTTGTTATTGTTTCAGAATGAGTTGGAGAACTTTCCCTTGGGGACCATCATGCACTGCCAGGCGGTGATGTCATCCTGCAACTACGACTCCATCTTGGCTCTGGTGTGTAAGGAGCCGGGCCAGGGCAAACCGGACCTTCACCTGTTCCAGTGTGACGACATCAAGGTACACACACACACACACACACACACACACAGACACACACACAGACACACACACAGACACACACACAGACACACACACAGACACACACACAGACACACACACACCACAGACACAGACACAGACACAGACACACACACACACACACACACAGACAGACAGACAGACAGACAGTTAGTGATGTGTTCTCTGTCTGTCTGTCTCGTCCAGGCCACCTGATCCAGGCTGATATAGAGGGTTAGGGTTGGTAATGTGTTCTCTCCCTGTCTGTCTGTCTGTCTGTCTCGTCCAGGCCAACCTAATCCAGGCTGATATAGAGGGGGCCATGATGGATCAGAAGGGAGGCAAGGTGAAGAAGAGACCAGAAGCACTACGGTAAAACACCTGTATCTACCTGTCGTCTCTGACTGGACTCTGTACTGTAGTAGAGACCAGAAACACTACGGTAGAACACCTGTCGTCTCTGACTGGACTCTGTACTGTAGTAGAGACCCAGAAACACTACGGTAGAACACCTGTATCTACCTGTCGTCTCTGACTGGACTCTGTACTGTAGTAGAGACCAGAAACACTACGGTAGAACACCTGTCGTCTCTGACTGGACTCTGTACTGTAGTAGAGACCCAGAAACACTACGGTAGAACACCTGTATCTACCTGTCGTCTCTGACTGGACTCTGTACTGTAGTAGAGACCAGAAACACTACGGTAGAACACCTGTATCTACCTGTCGTCTCTGACTGGACTCTGTACTGTAGTAGAGACCCAGAAACACTACGGTAGAACACCTGTATCTAACTGTCGTCTCTGACTGGACTCTGTACTGTAATAGAGACCAGAAACGCTACGGTAGAACACCTGTATCTACCTGTCGTCTCTGACTGGACTCTGTACCGTAGTAGAGACCAGAAACACTACGGTAGAACACCTGTATCTACCTGTCGTCTCTGACTGGACTCTGTACTGTAGTAGAGACCAGAAACACTACGGTAGAACACCTGTATCTACCTGTCGTCTCTGACTGGACTCTGTACTGTAGTAGAGACCCAGAAACACTACGGTAGAACACCTGTCGTCTCTGACTGGACTCTGTACCGTAGTAGAGACCCAGAAACACTACGGTAGAACACCTGTATCAACCTGTCGTCTCTGACTGGACTCTGTACCGTAGTAGAGACCCAGAAACACTACGGTAGAACACCTGTATCTACCTGTCGTCTCTGACTGGACTCTGTACTGTAGTAGAGACCAGAAACACTACGGTAGAACACCTGTATCTACCTGTCGTTTCTGACTGGACTCTGTACTGTAGTAGAGACCCAGAAACACTACGGTAGAACACCTGTATCTACCTGTCGTCTCTGACTGGACTCTGTACCATAGTAGAGACCCAGAAATACTACGGTAGAACACCTGTATCTACCTGTCGTCTCTGACTGGACTCTGTACTGTAGTAGAGACCCAGAAACACTACGGTAGAACACCTGTATCTACCTGTCGTCTCTGACTGGACTCTGTACTGTAGTAGAGACCCAGAAACACTACGGTAAAACACCTGTCGTCTCTGACTGGACTCTGTACTGTAGTAGAGACCCAGAAACACTACGGTAAAACACCTATCGTCTCTGACTGGACTCTGTACTGTAGTAGAGACCCAGAAACACTACGGTAGAACACCTGTCGTCTCTGACTGGACTCTGTACCGTAGTAGAGACCCAGAAACACTACGGTAGAACACCTGTATCTACCTGTCGTCTCTGACTGGACTCTGTACTGTAGTAGAGACCAGAAACACTACGGTAGAACACCTGTATCTACCTGTCGTTTCTGACTGGACTCTGTACTGTAGTAGAGACCCAGAAACACTACGGTAGAACACCTGTATCTACCTGTCGTCTCTGACTGGACTCTGTACCGTAGTAGAGACCCAGAAACACTACGGTAAAACACCTGTCGTCTCTGACTGGAATCTGTACTGTAGTAGAGACCCAGAAACACTACGGTAGAACACCTGTCGTCTCTGACTGGACTCTGTACCGTAGTAGAGACCCAGAAACACTACGGTAGAACACCTGTCGTCTCTGACTGGACTCTGTACTGTAGTAGAGACCCAGAAACACTACGGTAAAACACCTGTCGTCTCTGACTGGACTCTGTACTGTAGTAGAGACCCAGAAACACTACGGTAGAACACCTGTCGTCTCTGACTGGACTCTGTACCGTAGTAGAGACCCAGAAACACTACGGTAGAACACCTGTATCTACCTGTCGTCTCTGACTGGACTCTGTACCGTAGTAGAGACCCAGAAACACTACGGTAGAACACCTGTATCTACCTGTCGTCTCTGACTGGACTCTGTACTGTAGTAGAGACCAGAAACACTACGGTAGAACACCTGTATCTACCTGTCGTTTCTGACTGGACTCTGTACTGTAGTAGAGACCCAGAAACACTACGGTAGAACACCTGTATCTACCTGTCGTCTCTGACTGGATTCTGTACCATAGTAGAGACCCAGAAATACTACGGTAGAACACCTGTATCTACCTGTCGTCTCTGACTGGACTCTGTACTGTAGTAGAGACCCAGAAACACTACGGTAGAACACCTGTATCTACCTGTCGTCTCTGACTGGACTCTGTACTGTAGTAGAGACCCAGAAACACTACGGTAAAACACCTGTCGTCTCTGACTGGACTCTGTGCTGTAGTAGAGACCCAGAAATACTACTGTAGAACACCTGTCGTCTCTGACTGGACTCTGTACCGTAGTAGAGACCCAGAAACACTACGGTAGAACACCTGTATCAACCTGTCGTCTCTGACTGGACTCTGTACCGTAGTAGAGACCCAGAAACACTACGGTAGAACACCTGTATCTACCTGTCGTCTCTGACTGGACTCTGTACTGTAGTAGAGACCCAGAAACACTACGGTAAAACACCTGTCGTCTCTGACTGGACTCTGTACTGTAGTAGAGACCCAGAAACACTACGGTAAAACACCTGTCGTCTCTGACTGGACTCTGTACTGTAGTAGAGACCCAGAAACACTACGGTAAAACACCTGTCGTCTCTGACTGGACTCTGTACTGTAGTAGAGACCCAGAAACACTACGGTAGAACACCTGTCGTCTCTGACTGGACTCTGTACCGTAGTAGAGACCCAGAAACACTACGGTAGAACACCTGTATCTACCTGTCGTCTCTGACTGGACTCTGTACCGTAGTAGAGACCCAGAAACACTACGGTAGAACACCTGTATCTACCTGTCGTCTCTGACTGGACTCTGTACTGTAGTAGAGACCAGAAACACTACGGTAGAACACCTGTATCTACCTGTCGTTTCTGACTGGACTCTGTACTGTAGTAGAGACCCAGAAACACTACGGTAGAACACCTGTATCTACCTGTCGTCTCTGACTGGATTCTGTACCATAGTAGAGACCCAGAAATACTACGGTAGAACACCTGTATCTACCTGTCGTCTCTGACTGGACTCTGTACTGTAGTAGAGACCCAGAAACACTACGGTAGAACACCTGTATCTACCTGTCGTCTCTGACTGGACTCTGTACTGTAGTAGAGACCCAGAAACACTACGGTAAAACACCTGTCGTCTCTGACTGGACTCTGTGCTGTAGTAGAGACCCAGAAATACTACTGTAGAACACCTGTCGTCTCTGACTGGACTCTGTACCGTAGTAGAGACCCAGAAACACTACGGTAGAACACCTGTCGTCTCTGACTGGACTCTGTACTGTAGTAGAGACCCAGAAACACTACGGTAGAACACCTGTATCTACCTGTCGTCTCTGACTGGACTCTGTACTGTAGTAGAGACCCAGAAACACTACGGTAAAACACCTGTCGTCTCTGACTGGAATCTGTACTGTAGTAGAGACCCAGAAACACTACGGTAGAACACCTGTATCTACCTGTCGTCTCTGACTGGACTCTGTACTGTAGTAGAGACCAGAAACACTACGGTAGAACACCTGTATCTACCTGTCGTTTCTGACTGGACTCTGTACTGTAGTAGAGACCCAGAAACACTACGGTAGAACACCTGTATCTACCTGTCGTCTCTGACTGGACTCTGTACCGTAGTAGAGACCCAGAAACACTACGGTAAAACACCTGTCGTCTCTGACTGGAATCTGTACTGTAGTAGAGACCCAGAAACACTACGGTAGAACACTTGTCGTCTCTGACTGGACTCTGTACTGTAGTAGAGACCCAGAAACACTACGGTAGAACACCTGTCGTCTCTGACTGGACTCTGTACTGTAGTAGAGACCCAGAAACACTACGGTAAAACACCTGTCGTCTCTGACTGGACTCTGTACTGTAGTAGAGACCCAGAAACACTACGGTAGAACACCTGTCGTCTCTGACTGGACTCTGTACCGTAGTAGAGACCCAGAAACACTACGGTAGAACACCTGTATCTACCTGTCGTCTCTGACTGGACTCTGTACCGTAGTAGAGACCCAGAAACACTACGGTAGAACACCTGTATCTACCTGTCGTCTCTGACTGGACTCTGTACTGTAGTAGAGACCAGAAACACTACGGTAGAACACCTGTATCTACCTGTCGTTTCTGACTGGACTCTGTACTGTAGTAGAGACCCAGAAACACTACGGTAGAACACCTGTATCTACCTGTCGTCTCTGACTGGACTCTGTACCATAGTAGAGACCCAGAAATACTACGGTAGAACACCTGTATCTACCTGTCGTCTCTGACTGGACTCTGTACTGTAGTAGAGACCCAGAAACACTACGGTAGAACACCTGTATCTACCTGTCGTCTCTGACTGGACTCTGTACTGTAGTAGAGACCCAGAAACACTACGGTAAAACACCTGTCGTCTCTGACTGGACTCTGTGCTGTAGTAGAGACCCAGAAATACTACTGTAGAACACCTGTCGTCTCTGACTGGACTCTGTACCGTAGTAGAGACCCAGAAACACTACGGTAGAACACCTGTCGTCTCTGACTGGACTCTGTACTGTAGTAGAGACCCAGAAACACTACGGTAGAACACCTGTATCTACCTGTCGTCTCTGACTGGACTCTGTACTGTAGTAGAGACCCAGAAACACTACGGTAAAACACCTGTCGTCTCTGACTGGAATCTGTACTGTAGTAGAGACCCAGAAACACTACGGTAGAACACCTGTCGTCTCTGACTGGACTCTGTACCGTAGTAGAGACCCAGAAACACTACGGTAGAACACCTGTCGTCTCTGACTGGACTCTGTACTGTAGTAGAGACCCAGAAACACTACGGTAGAACACCTGTATCTACCTGTCGTCTCTGACTGGACTCTGTACTGTAGTAGAGACCCAGAAACACTACGGTAGAACACCTGTATCTACCTGTCGTCTCTGACTGGACTCTGTACTGTAGTAGAGACCCAGAAACACTACGGTAGAACACCTGTATCTACCTGTCGTCTCTGACTGGACTCTGTACTGTAGTAGAGACCCAGAAACACTACGGTAGAACACCTGTATCTACCTGTCGTCTCTGACTGGACTCTGTACCGTAGTAGAGACCCAGAAACACTACGGTAAAACACCTGTCGTCTCTGACTGGACTCTGTACCGTAGTAGAGACCCAGAAACACTACGGTAGAACACCTGTCGTCTCTGACTGGACTCTGTACTGTAGTAGAGACCAGAAACACTACGGTAGAACACCTGTATCTACCTGTCGTCTCTGACTGGACTCTGTACCGTAGTAGAGACCCAGAAACACTACGGTAGAACACCTGTATCTACCTGTCGTCTCTGACTGGACTCTGTACTGTAGTAGAGACCCAGAAACACTACGGTAGAACTCCTGTCGTCTCTGACTGGACTCTGTACTGTAGTAGAGACCCAGAAACACTACGGTAGAACACCTGTATCTACCTGTCGTCTCTGACTGGACTCTGTACTGTAGTAGAGACCCAGAAACACTACGGTAGAACACCTGTATCTAACTGTCGTCTCTGACTGGACTCTGTACCGTAGTAGAGACCCAGAAACACTACGGTAGAACACCTGTATCTACCTGTCGTCTCTGACTGGACTCTGTACTGTAGTAGAGACCCAGAAACACTACGGTAGAACACCTGTCGTCTCTGACTGGAATCTGTACTGTAGTAGAGACCCAGAAACACTACGGTAGAACTCCTGTCGTCTCTGACTGGACTCTGTACTGTAGTAGAGACCCAGAAACACTACGGTAGAACACCTGTATCTACCTGTCGTCTCTGACTGGACTCTGTACCGTAGTAGAGACCCAGAAACACTACGGTAGAACACCTGTCGTCTCTGACTGGACTCTGTACCGTAGTAGAGACCCAGAAACACTACGGTAGAACACCTGTATCTACCTGTCGTCTCTGACTGGACTCTGTACTGTAGTAGAGACCAGAAACACTACGGTAGAACACCTGTATCTACCTGTCGTCTCTGACTGGACTCTGTACCGTAGTAGAGACCCAGAAACACTACGGTAGAACACCTGTATCTACCTGTCGTCTCTGACTGGACTCTGTACTGTAGTAGAGACCCAGAAACACTACGGTAGAACACCTGTATCTACCTGTCGTCTCTGACTGGACTCTGTACCGTAGTAGAGACCCAGAAACACTACGGTAGAACACCTGTATCTACCTGTCGTCTCTGACTGGACTCTGTACTGTAGTAGAGACTGGAATGGGTTCTGTTACTTTGTAGAGCTCTGTTAGAATGGGTTATGTATGGGGTTCTGTTTGTATCTGGGTCTGGGTCTGGTCTGTATCAGTGCTGTATGGGGTTCTGTTTGTATCTGGGTCTGGTCTGTATCAGTGCTGTATGGGGTTCTGTTTGTATCTGGGTCTGGGTCTGGTCTGTATCAGTGCTGTATGGGGTTCTGTTTGTATCTGGGTCTGGGTCTGGTCTGTATCAGTGCTGTATGGGGTTCTGTTTGTATCTGGGTCTGGTCTGTATCAGTGCTGTATGGGGTTCTGTTTGTATCTGGGTCTGGGTCTGGTCTGTATCAGTGCTGTATGGGGTTCTGTTTGTATCTGGGTCTGGGTCTGGTCTGTATCAGTGCTGTATGGGGTTCTGTTTGTATCTGGGTCTGGGTCTGGTCTGTATCAGTGCTGTATGGGGTTCTGTTTGTATCTGGGTCTGGGTCTGGTCTTTATCAGTGCTGTATGGGGTTCTGTTTGTATCTGGGTCTGGGTCTGTATCTGATTGTCCGTCTGCCTCTCGTCTCCTCCTCCCGTCCTCCTATAGGATGATTCTGAAGAGTGATGGGGTCATCCCCCCGCCCCCAGCGGCGCCCGCCCCAGAGCCCCCCGCCACCCTCACCCAGGTGGACGTGAGGAGTCGCGTGGCAGCCTGGTCAGCCTGGGCGGCGGAGCAGCAGGACTGTAAGAAAACACAAGTTACTGGGACTTAACTGAGTCTGAAAGGTTCTGCCTTCTAATACGCAGTTCGTCACTCCGTAGTCAATGATATGGCAACATGAATGGACTTCAACAACTGTTCTATGGGTTCAACCAGGTGATTAGTTGAGAGAAAGAGCTGTTCTGTGGGTTCAACCAGGTGATGTAGTGACAGAAAGAGCTGTTCTATGGGTTCAACCAGGTGATGTAGTGAGAGAAAGAGCTGTTCTATGGGTTCAACCAGGTGATGTAGTGAGAGAAAGAGCTGTTCTATGGGTTCAACCAGGTGATGTAGTGAGAGAAAGAGCTGTTCTATGGGTTCAACCAGGTGATTAGTTGAGAGAAAGAGCTGTTCTGTGGGTTCAACCAGGTGATGTAGTGACAGAAAGAGCTGTTCTATGGGTTCAACCAGGTGATGTAGTGAGAGAAAGAGCTGTTCTATGGGTTCAACCAGGTGATGTAGTCAGAGAAAGAGCTGTTCTATGGGTTCAACCAGGTGATAGTTGAGAGAAAGAGCTGTTCTATGGGTTCAACCAGGTGATGTAGTGAGAGAAAGAGCTGTTCTATGGGTTCAACCAGGTGATGTAGTCAGAGAAAGAGCTGTTCTATGGGTTCAACCAGGTGATAGTTGAGAGAAAGAGCTGTTCTATGGGTTCAACCAGGTGATGTAGTAAGAGAAAGAGCTGTTCTATGGGTTCAACCAGGTGATGTAGTGAGAGAAAGAGATCAAATCAAATGTATTTATTTATATAGCCCTTCGTATATCAGCTGAAATCTCAAAGTGCTGTACAGAAACCCAGCCTAAAACCCCAAACAGCAAGCAATGCATGTGAAAGAAGCACGGTGGCTAGGAAAAACTCCCTAGGAAAAACTCCCTAGAAAGGCCAAAAACCTAGGAAGAAACCTAGAGAGGAACCAGGCTATGAGGGGTGGCCAGTCCTCTTCTGGCTGTGCCGGGTGGATATTATAACAGAACATGGTCAAGATGTTAAAATGTTCATAAATGACCAGCATGATCAAATAATAATAATCATAGTAGTTGTCGAGGGTGCAACAAGCACGTCCGGTGAACAGGTCAGGGTTCCGTAGCCACAGGCAGAACAGTTGAAACTGGAGCAGCAGCATGGCCAGGTGGACTGGGGACAGCAAGGAGTCATCATGCCAGGTAGTCCCGAGGCATGGTCCTAGGGCTCAGGTCCTCCGGGAGAAAGAAAGAAAGAAAGAGAGAAAGAGAGAATTAGAGAGAGCATATTTAAATTCACACAGGACACCGGATAAGATAGGAGAATACTCCAGATGTAACAGACTGACCCTAGCCCCCCGGCACATAAACTACTGCAGCATAAATACTGGAGGCTGAGACAGGAGGGATCAGAAGACACTGTGGCCCCATCCGATGATACCCGATGTTCTATGGGTTCAACCAGGTGATAGTTGAGAGAAAGAGAACTAAAACACACTGAATGACTCCAGTCCTGATACAGAACTAAAACACACTGAATGACTCCAGTCCTGATACAGAACTAAAACACACTGAATGACTCCAGTCCTGATACAGAACTAAAACACACTGAATGACTCCAGTCCTTTATACCTGATACAGAACTAAAACACACTGAATGACTCCAGTCCTGATACAGAACTAAAATGTACTGAATGACTCCAGTCCTGATACAGAACTAAAACACACTGAATGACTCCGGTCCTGATCCAGAACTAAAACACACTGAATGACTCTGGTCCTTTATACCTGATACAGAACTAAAACACACTGAATGACTCCAGTCCTGATACAGAACTAAAACACACTGAATGACTCCAGTCCTGATACAGAACTAAAACACACTGAATGACTCCAGTCCTGATACAGAACTAAAACACACTGAATGATTCCAGTCCTGATACAGAACTAAAACACACTGAATGACTCCAGTCCTGATACAGAACTAAAACACACTGAATGACTCCAGTCCTGATACAGAACTAAAACACACTGAATGACTCCAGTCCTGATACAGAACTAAAACACACTGAATGACTCCAGTCCTGATACAGAACTAAAACACACTGAATGACTCCAGTCCTTTATACCTGATACAGAACTAAAACACACTGAATGACTCCAGTCCTGATACAGAACTAAAACACACTGAATGACTCCAGTCCTGATACAGAAATAAAACACACTGAATGACTCCAGTCCTGATACAGAACTAAAGCACACTGAATGACTCCAGTCCTGATACAGAACTAAAACACACTGAATGACTCCGGTCCTGATACAGAACTAAAACACACTGAATGACTCCAGTCCTTTATACCTGATCCAGAACTAAAACACACTGAATGACTCCGGTCCTGATACAGAACTAAAACACACTGAATGACTCCAGTCCTGATCCAGAACTAAAACACACTGAATGACTCCGGTCCTGATACAGAACTAAAACACACTGAATGACTCCAGTCCTTTATACCTGATACAGAACTAAACACACTGAATGACTCCGGTCCTGATACAGAACTAAAACACACTGAATGACTCCAGTCCTGATACAGAACTAAAACACACTGAATGACTCCGGTCCTTTATACCTGATCCAGAACTAAAACACACTGAATGACTCCGGTCCTGATACAGAACTAAAACACACTGAATGACTCCAGTCCTTTATACCTGATCCAGAACTAAAACACACTGAATGACTCCGGTCCTGATACAGAACTAAAACACACTGAATGACTCCAGTCCTGATCCAGAACTAAAACACACTGAATGACTCCGGTCCTGATACAGAACTAAAACACACTGAATGACTCCAGTCCTTTATACCTGATACAGAACTAAACACACTGAATGACTCCGGTCCTGATACAGAACTAAAACACACTGAATGAATCCGGTCCTGATACAGAACTAAAACACACTGAATGACTCCAGTCCTGATACAGAACTAAAACACACTGAATGAATCCGGTCCTGATACAGAACTAAAACACACTGAATGACTCCAGTCCTGATACAGAACTAAAGCACACTGAATGACTCCAGTCCTGATACAGAACTAAAACACACTGAATGACTCCGGTCCTGATACAGAACTAAAACACACTGAATGACTCCAGTCCTTTATACCTGATACAGAACTAAAACACACTGCATGACTCCGGTCCTGATACAGAACTAAAACACACTGAATGACTCCAGTCCTGATCCAGAACTAAAACACACTGAATGACTCCGGTCCTGATACAGAACTAAAACACACTGAATGACTCCAGTCCTTTATACCTGATACAGAACTAAACACACTGAATGACTCCGGTCCTGATACAGAACTAAAACACACTGAATGACTCCAGTCCTGATACAGAACTAAAACACACTGAATGACTCCGGTCCTGATACAGAACTAAAACACACTGAATGACTCCAGTCCTTTATACCTGATACAGAACTAAAACACACTGAATGACTCCAGTCCTGATACAGAACTAAAACACACTGAATGACTCCAGTCCTGATACAGAACTAAAACACACTGAATGACTCCGGTCCTGATACAGAACTAAAACACACTGAATGACTCTGGTCCTTTATACCTGATAAAGAACTAAAACACACTGAATGACTCCAGTCCTTTATACCTGATAAAGAACTAAAACACACTGAATGACTCCAGTCCTGATACAGAACTAAAACACACTGAATGACTCCAGTCCTGATACAGAACTAAAACACACTGAATGACTCCAGTCCTGATACAGAACTAAAACACACTGAATGACTCCAGTCCTGATACAGAACTAAAACACACTGAATGACTCCAGTCCTGATACAGAACTAAAACACACTGAATGACTCCAGTCCTGATACAGAACTAAAACACACTGAATTACTCCGGTCCTTTATACCTGATAAAGAACTAAAACACACTGAATGACTCCAGTCCTGAAACAGAACTAAAACACACTGAATGACTCCAGTCCTGATACAGAACTAAAACACACTGAATGACTCCAGTCCTGAAACAGAACTAAAACACACTGAATGACTCCGGTCCTGATACAGAACTAAAACACACTGAATGACTCCGGTCCTGATACAGAACTAAAACACACAAAATGACTCCAGTCCTGATACAGAACTAAAACACACTGAATGACTCCGGTCCTGATACAGAACTAAAACACACTGAATGACTCCGGTCCTGATACAGAACTAAAACACACTGAATGACTCCAGTCCTTTATACCTGATACAGAACTAAAACACACTGAATGACTCCAGTCCTGAAACAGAACTAAAACACACTGAATGACTCCGGTCCTGATACAGAACTAAAACACACTGAATGACTCCAGTCCTGAAACAGAACTAAAACACACTGAATGACTCCAGTCCTGATACAGAACTAAAACACACTGAATGACTCCGGTCCTGATACAGAACTAAAACACTGAATGACTCCAGTCCTGATACAGAACTAAAACACACTGAATGACTCCAGTCCTGATCCAGAACTAAAACACACTGAATGACTCCGGTCCTGATACAGAACTAAAACACACTGAATGACTCCAGTCCTGATACAGAACTAAAACACACTGAATGACTCCAGTCCTTTATACCTGATACAGATCTAAAACACACTGAATGACTCCGGTCCTGATACAGAACTAAAACACTGAATGACTCCAGTCCTGATACAGAACTAAAACACACGGAATGACTCCAGTCCTTTATACCTGATACAGAACTAAAACTGAAGAGCTCAGTGACTTTCAATGTGGCACCGTCATAGGATGCCACCTTTCCAACAAGTCAGTTCGTCACATTTCCGCCCTGCTAGAGCTGCTCCCCCGGGTCAACTGTTACTGCTGTTACTGTGAAGTGGAAACGTCTAGGAGCAACAACGGCTGAGCCGCAAAGTGGTAGGCCACACAAGCTTACAGAACGGGACCGCAGAGTGCTGAAGCGTGTAGCACGTAAAAATCATCTGTCCTCGGTTGCAACACTCACTACCGAGTTCCAAACTGCCTCTGGAAGCAACGTCAGCGCAAGAACTGTTCGTCGGGAGCTTCATGAAATGGGTTTCCATGGCCTGAGCAGCCGCACACAAGCCGACGATCACCATGCGCAATACCAAGCGTCAACTGGAGGGGTGTACAGCTCGCCGCCATTGGACTCTGAAGCAGTTGAACCGCGTTCTCTGGAGTGATGAAACACCATATGGCAGTCCGACGGACAAATCTGGGTTTGGAAGAACTTGACTGGCCTGCAAAGAGCCCTGACCTCAACCCCATCGACTGCATGTCAGGCCTAATCACCCAACCTCACAAATGCTCTTGTAGCAAATATTTTCTTACTTACTTTAAAACAATTCTGCATTGTTGGTTAAGAGCCTGTAAGTAAGCATTTCACGGTAAAGTCTTACATACCCGTTGTATTCAGCGCATGTGACAAATAACATTTGGTTTGATTTGAGAATAACCTCATTGGGGAAGATTGTGTCACTATTCTAATTCCCTTCTCTCTCTCCTCCCGTCCTCCCTCTCCACCTGTTTCTATCAGATGATAAACAGCATCAATATTCTGACCAGAACGAACCTCCGGACATGTTGGCTACCAGAGTGGATCGAGACGTGGTGAGTGTTTCCCACTGTCTGGCTGTCTGTCCAGATACCACATACTGGTACCGTCTGTCTGTCTGTCCGTCCAGATACCACATACTGGTACCGTCTGTCTGTCCGTCCGTCCAGATACCACATACTGGTACCGTCTGTCTGTCTGTCCGTCCAGATACCACATACTGGTACCGTCTGTCTGTCTGTCCGTCCAGATACCACATACTGGTACCGTCTGTCTGTCCGTCCGTCCAGATACCACATACTGGTACCGTCTGTCTGTCCGTCCGTCCAGATACCACATACTGGTACCGTCTGTCTGTCTGTCTGTCCGTCCAGATACCACATACTGATACCGTCTGTCTGTCTGTCCAGATACCACATACTGGTACCGTCTGTCTGTCTGTCTGTCCGTCCAGATACCACATACTGGTACCGTCTGTCTGTCTGTCCGTCCAGATACCACATACTGGTACCGTCTGTCTGGCCGTCCGTCCAGATACCACATACTGGTACCGTCTGTCTGGCCGTCCGTCCAGATACCACATACTGGTACCGTCTGTCTGGCCGTCCGTCCAGATACCACATACTGGTACCGTCTGTCTGTCCGTCCGTCCAGATACCACATACTGGTACCGTCTGTCTGTCCGTCCGTCCAGATACCACATACTGGTACCGTCTGTCTGTCCAGATACCACATACTGGTACCGTCTGTCTGTCCGTCCGTCCGTCCAGATACCACATACTGGTACCGTCTGTCTGTCCGTCTGTCCGTCCAGATACCACATACTGGTACCGTCTGTCCGTCCGTCCGTCCAGATACCACATACTGGTACCGTCTGTCTGTCAGTCTGTCTGTCTACCTCTCTCTCTGTGTCCGTCAGCCGTAGAGTCGGCGGTAGAGTCGGCGGTAGAGTCGGCGGTAGAGTCGGCGGTAGAGTCGGCGGTAGAGTCGGCGGTAGAGTCGGCGGTAGAGTCGGCGGTAGAGTCGGCGGTAGAGTCGGCGGTAGTCGGCAGCCGTAGAGTCGGCGGTAGAGTGATCTGGAGTCAGGTCTTCAGTTGTTTGTTTGTTTCTTCAATACCGCAGACTGATGAGTAGTTTCACCTAGAGACTGATCTGGAGTCAGGTCTTCAGTCGATTGTTTGTTTCTTCAATACTGCAGACCGATGAGTAGTTTCACCTAGAGGCTGATCTGGAGTCAGGTCTTCAGGTGAAGATGAGATGCCATGTTCAGATGAGTGGAAACTCTAGAGTGGATGACAGTTTCAGACATATAGAGGTGCTTCTAATACTAACCAATAGAACAGGGCTGTAGTAACAACAAGGATTCACCACTATTAGGAGCCTTGGATCAGTAGTCTGTAGTAACAACAAGGATTCACCACTATTAGGAGCCTTGGATCAGTAGTCTGTAGTAACAACAAGGATTCACCACTATTAGGAGCCTTGGATCAGTAGTCTGTAGTAACAACAAGGATTCACCACTATTAGGAGCCTTGGATCAGTAGTCTGTTCAGCAGTTAATCATTACATAATAAAAGTCCTTCCAAAGTAAATGCAAAACGTGATATGGTATGAGGCACTACCTTCCTCTCCAACGCTATTTAAAAAAATATATATTTTCGCCAAGCTTGGAAAATCCACGTAGAAGAGATAAACAGCGACTGCTGAAGTAAAGGAAAGTCCTAGTGTTTTTACGCTAACTGACTGTAGCAGCACCTCCAGCAACAACACATGTTGAGCCTGACAGCGACGAGTCAATCACACCCACATTTACACTACACGACTTCATTTAGCGAGTAACAAAGTCTGTCTGTCTGTGGTTGTGTGTCTTTTAAACAGTACTTTCTTCTTCTCTCGCAGCAAATCCTGAACCACATCCTGGACCACATTGAGTTCTTCGTGACCAAACTGCAGAAAGCAGCTGAAGCCTTCAACGAGCTCTCCAAGAGGAAGAAATCTAAAAAGAACAAGAAGAAGGGACCCGGAGGTGGGTAATGTAGTTCTTTAGATCTAGTTTGTAGTTCTCTGGTCCTGATCTTCATTCTACTGTCCATGACATCGTTACTGTTGGGTGGTGTAGTTCTTTAGATCTAGTTTGTAGTTCTCCATGACCTCATTACTGTTGGGTTATGTAGTTCTTTAGATCTAGTTTGTAGTTCTCCATGACCTCGTCACTGTTTCCTTAAGTAGATTGTTCCTTCCACTGTAGACAACATTTACATCAAAACAGGAAACAATTAGGAAAACAGTCGATGTTGCCAGACTAGTGACTATCCTACTGTAATACTGTATGTACCAGACTAGTAACTATCCTACTGTAATACTGTATGTACTAGACTAGTGGCTATCCTACTGTAATACTGTATGTACTAGACTAGTGACTATCCTACTGTAATACTGTATGTACTAGACTAGTGACTATCCTACTGTAATACTGTATGTACCAGACTAGTGACTAGTGACTATCCTACTGTAATACTGTATGTACTAGACTAGTGACTATCCTACTGTAATACTGTATGTACCAGACCAGTGACTATCCTACTGTATTACTGTGTGTAACCTGTCATGTCTCTCTCTGTCCACCAGAGGGAGTGCTAACGCTGCGAGCCAAGCCTCCCACTGTATTACTGTGTGTAACCTGTCATGTCTCTCTCTGTCCACCAGAGGGAGTGCTAACGCTGCGAGCCAAGCCTCCCACTGTATTACTGTGTGTAACCTGTTATGTCTCTCTCTGTCCACCAGAGGGAGTGCTAACGCTGCGAGCCAAGCCTCCTACTGTAATACTGTGTGTAACCTGTCATGTCTCTCTCTGTCCACCAGAGGGAGTGCTAACGCTGCGAGCCAAGCCTCCCACTGTATTACTATGTGTAACCTGTCATGTCTCTCTCTGTCCACCAGAGGGAGTGCTAACGCTGCGAGCCAAGCCTCCTACTGTAATACTGTGTGTTACCTGTCATGTCTCTCTCTGTCCACCAGAGGGAGTGCTAACGCTGCGAGCCAAGCCTCCTACTGTATTACTGTGTGTAACCTGTCATGTCTCTCTCTGTCCACCAGAGGGAGTGCTAACGCTGCGAGCCAAGCCTCCCACTGTATTACTATGTGTAACCTGTCATGTCTCTCTCTGTCCACCAGAGGGAGTGCTAACGCTGCGAGCCTAGCCTCCTACTGTAATACTGTGTGTAACCTGTCATGTCTCTCTCTGTCCACCAGAGGGAGTGCTAACGCTGCGAGCCAAGCCTCCTACTGTGTGTTACCTGTTATGTCTCTCTCTGTCCACCAGAGGGAGTGCTAACGCTGCGAGCCAAGCCCCCCACTCAGGAGGAGTTTGTTGACTGTTTCCAGAAGTTCAAACATTCCTTCAACCTGCTGGTAAGACACCAAAGATAAATTATATTTATTTATTATTTATTTAATTTGACATTTGTTTGAGGCTTTCCTTGTCTCTCTCCTCCAGGGGAAGTTGAAGTCCCACATCCAGAATCCAAGTGCTGACGACCTGGTCCACTTCCTGTTCACACCACTCAGAATGGTGAGAGACAGACTGCTCTACTCTGTTATTCCATGTTCTGTTCCTGTTCCTGCTTAGGGTAATGGTTTAACCTCTTCTCCTCCAGGTGATCCAGACCTCTGGGGGGTCAGAGCTGGCTAAGAGCCTAGTAGTTAGTGGTGAGGGTAATGGTTTAACCTCTTCTCCTCCAGGTGATCCAGACCTCTGGAGGGACAGAGCTGGTTAAGAGCCTAGTAGTTAGTGGTGAGGGTAATGGTTTAACCTCTTCTCCTCCAGGTGATCCAGACCTCTGGAGGGACAGAGCCGGTTAAGAGCCTAGTAGTTAGTGGTGAGGGTAATGGTTTAACCTCTTCTCCTCCAGGTGATCCAGACCTCTGGAGGGACAGAGCTGGTTAAGAGCCTAGTAGTTAGTGGTGAGGGTAATGGTTTAACCTCTTCTCCTCCAGGTGATCCAGACCTCTGGAGGGACAGAGCTGGCTAAGAGCCTAGTAGTTAGTGGTGAGGGTAATGGTTTAACCTCTTCTCCTCCAGGTGATCCAGACCTCTGGATGGACAGAGCTGGCTAAGAGCCTAGTAGTTAGTGGTGAGGGTAATGGTTTAACCTCTTCTCCTCCAGGTGATCCAGACCTCTGGAGGGACAGAGCCGGTTAAGAGCCTAGTAGTTAGTGGTGAGGGTAATGGTTTAACCTCTTCTCCTCCAGGTGATCCAGACCTCTGGAGGGACAGAGCTGGCTAAGAGCCTAGTAGTTAGTGGTTAGGGTAATGGTTTAACCTCTTCTCCTCCAGGTGATCCAGACCTCTGGAGGGACAGAGCTGGTTAAGAGCCTAGTAGTTAGTGGTGAGGGTAATGGTTTAACCTCTTCTCCTCCAGGTGATCCAGACCTCTGGAGGGACAGAGCCGGTTAAGAGCCTAGTAGTTAGTGGTGAGGGTAATGGTTTAACCTCTTCTCCTCCAGGTGATCCAGACCTCTGGAGGGACAGAGCCGGCTAAGAGCCTAGTAGTTAGTGGTGAGGGTAATGGTTTAACCTCTTCTCCTCCAGGTGATCCAGACCTCTGGAGGGACAGAGCCGGTTAAGAGCCTAGTAGTTAGTGGTGAGGGTAATGGTTTAACCTCTTCTCCTCCAGGTGATCCAGACCTCTGGAGGGACAGAGCCGGCTAAGAGCCTAGTAGTTAGTGGTGAGGGTAATGGTTTAACCTCTTCTCCTCCAGGTGATCCAGACCTCTGGAGGGACAGAGCCGGCTAAGAGCCTAGTAGTTAGTGGTGAGGGTAATGGTTTAACCTCTTCTCCTCCAGGTGATCCAGACCTCTGGAGGGACAGAGCCGGTTAAGAGCCTAGTAGTTAGTGGTGAGGGTAATGGTTTAACCTCTTCTCCTCCAGGTGATCCAGACCTCTGGAGGGACAGAGCCGGCTAAGAGCCTAGTAGTTAGTGGTTAGGGTAATGGTTTAACCTCTTCTCCTCCAGGTGATCCAGACCTCTGGAGGGACAGAGCTGGCTAAGAGCCTAGTAGTTAGTGGTGAGGGTAATGGTTTAACCTCTTCTCCTCCAGGTGATCCAGACCTCTGGAGGGACAGAGCCGGCTAAGAGCCTAGTAGTTAGTGGTGAGGGTAATGGTTTAACCTCTTCTCCTCCAGGTGATCCAGACCTCTGGAGGGACAGAGCTGGCTAAGAGCGTGGTGGTCCCTCTGTTGACCAGAGAGGCTATAGACTTCCTGCACTCAGCTGGGACGGCCGAGGAAAGACAGCTGTGGGTTGCCCTGGGGGACGGGTGGACCAAGTGCAGGTACGAGGTTAGAGGTCACGATGGGGTCAACATGGGGTCATAGGGGTGAATGATTGGTTAATGTGGGTTTAACGGTAATATCAGTCTCCAACCTCTTTATTTAAAGCATCTTCTGTTCACTTACTGATGGAGTAACACCATTATTTTAGTCTAACTGAGATGCTGCTGTAGGCCCTCCTTGGTTTGGGGACAGATCTAGGTGCTGCTGTAGGCCCTCCTTGGTTGGGGACAGATCTAGGTGCTGCTGTAGGCCCTCCTTGGTTGGGGACAGATCTAGGTGCTGCTGTAGGCCCTCCTTGGTTTGGGGACAGATCTAGGTGCTGCTGTAGGCCCTCCTTGGTTGGGGACAGATCTAGGTGCTGCTGTAGGCCCTCCTTGGTTGGGGACAGATCTAGGTGCTGCTGTAGGCCCTCCTTGGTTGGGGACAGATCTAGGTGCTGCTGTAGGCCCTCCTTGGTTGGGGACAGATCTAGGTGCTGCTGTAGGCCCTCCTTGGTTTGGGGACAGATCTAGGTGCTGCTGTAGGCCCTCCTTGGTTGGGGACAGATCTAGGTGCTGCTGTAGGCCCTCCTTGGTTGGGGACAGATCTAGGTGCTGCTGTAGGCCCTCCTTGGTTGGGGACAGATCTAGGTGCTGATGTAGGCCCTCCTTGGTTGGGGACAGATCTAGGTGCTGCTGTAGGCCCTCCTTGGTTGGGGACAGATCTAGGTGCTGCTGTAGGCCCTCCTTGGTTGGGGACAGATCTAGGTGCTGCTGTCTCTCTCTCTCTCTCTCTTCCTACCTCTCTCTCTCTTCTTACCTCTTTCTCTCTCTCCCCCTCTCCCCCTCCCCCCTCCCTCTCCATCTCTCCCCCTCCCACTCCCCCCTCCCTCTCCCCCTCCCTACCCCCCTCCCTCCCTCTCCCCTTCTCCAGGTTGGAGTGGCCTAAGGACCACTACTTCCCTCCGTGTACGCTGCAGTTCCGTGATGGTTGGGAACCTCCCATGATGCTGTTCGTCCCCCAATCACGAGAGGCAGAGCTGAATCAGCTGACCCAGACCCTAACCCACTCTGAGATCCTTAGACAGGAGGAGATGGTACACAGGCTGTCTACTGAGGTATGAACCCTGACCCCTAAACCCTGACCCCTAAACTCTGACCCCTAACCCATAGCCCCTGACCCCTAACCCCTAGCTCCTAACCCACTCTGAGATCCAGAGACAGGAGGAGATGGTACACAGGCTGTCTACTGAGGTACGAACCCTGACCCCTAAACCCTAATCCCTAGCCCCTAACCTCTATCCCCTAAACCCTAACCCATTCTGCGATCCAACCCCTAACCCTAGCAGGGTGGGGCCAAGTTAGCCTATCAGACATTTCCCTGAGGGACTGTCTCACTTGTTAGTTAGCTTGTGACAGTCCCTTCATCAGTAATGACAGTCCCTTCATCAGTAATGACAGTCCCTTCATCAGTAATGACAGTCCCTTCATCAGTAATGACAGTCCCTTCATCAGTAATGACAGTCCCTTCATCAATAATGACAGTCCCTTCATCAGTAATGACAGTCCCTTCATCAGTAATGACAGTCCCTTCATCAGTAATGACAGTCCCTTCATCAGTAATGACAGTCTCTTCATCATTAATGACAGTCTCTTCATCATTAATGACAGTCCCTTCATCAGTAATGACAGTCCCTTCATCAGTAATGACAGTCTCTTCATCAGTAATGACAGTCCCTTCATCAGTCCCTTCATCAGTAATGACAGTCCCTTCATCAGTAATGACAGTCCCTTCATCAATAATGACAGTCCATTCATCAATAATGACAGTCCCTTCATCAATAATGACAGTCCCTTCATCAATAATGACAGTCCCTTCATCAGTAATGACAGTCCCTTCATCAATAATGACAGTCCCTTCATCAGTAATGACAGTCTCTTCATCATTGATCAGTCTCTTCATCATTAATGACAGTCTCTTCATCATTGATCAGTCTCTTCATCATTGATCAGTCTCTTCATCATTGATCAGTCTCTTCATCATTGATAATAACTGAGGAAAGAGTTAATCTGATGTGTTTGTGTTCTCTCTCTCCCCGCAGCATCCGGGTGTCCAGGACTTCCCGTCTTCACAAGGGTATGCATTGGACAACAAGGCTTACAAGCGCGTGCAGCTCTCGGACCAGGACATGGCCGTGCAGGCCTTCAAACAGGCCGTCTCACGGCACGTAGACCGGTAACACTGACCGACTGAACCCAACGCCCTGAAGAACTGGCCCATGCTTCTTACTGTCTATTAAACGAATGCCCCTCTGGACACACTTTACTTACTCTAAATCTGAACTGTAAAACTGTCTCCTCTCTCAGCTGGGAAACATATGCTCTCCTACTGGTGTAGAATCTTCCAATCTCATCTCTCACTCGCAACTATTGGTTGAGAGTGAGAGAGAATAAACATCACATGCCAGGAAGTAGCTAGCTAGCTAACTGTAGAATAAACATCACATCCCAGTGAGTAGCTAGCTAGCTAACGGTAGAATAAACATCACATCCCAGTGAGTAGCTAGCTAGCTAACGGTAGAATAAACATCACATCCCAGTGAGTAGCTAGCTAGCTAACGGTAGAATAAACATCACATTCCAGTGAGTAGCTAGCTAGCTAACGGTAGAATAAACATCCCAGGAAGTAGCTAGCTAACGGTAGAATAAACATCACATCCCAGTGAGTAGCTAGCTAGCTAACGGTAGAATAAACATCACATCCCAGTGAGTAGCTAGCTAGCTAACGATAGAATAAACATCACATCCCAGTGAGTAGCTAGCTAGCTAACGGTAAAATAAACATCACATCCCAGTGAGTAGCTAGCTAGCTAACGGTAAAATAAACATCACATCCCAGTGAGTAGCTAGCTAGCTAACGGTTGAATAAACATAATGAGCGTCAGGTAGTAGCTAGCTAGCTAACGGTAGAATAAACATCACATCCCAGTGAGTAGCTAGCTAGCTAACGGTAGAATAAACATCACATCCCAGTGAGTAGCTAGCTACCTAACGGTAGAATAAACATCCCAGGAAGTAGCTAGCTAACGGTAGAATAAACATCACATCCCAGTGAGTAGCTAGCTAGCTAACTGTAGAATAAACATCACATCCCAGTGAGTAGCTAGCTAGCTAACGGTAGAATAAACATCACATCCCAGTGAGTAGCTAGCTAGCTAACGGTAGAATAAACATCACATTCCAGTGAGTAGCTAGCTAGCTAACGGTAGAATAAACATCCCAGGAAGTAGCTAGCTAACGGTAGAATAAACATCACATCCCAGTGAGTAGCTAGCTAGCTAACGGTAGAATAAACATCACATCCCAGTGAGTAGCTAGCTAGATAACGGTAGAATAAACATCACATCCCAGTGAGTAGCTAGCTAGCTAACGGTAGAATAAACATCACATCCCAGTGAGTAGCTAGCTAGCTAACGGTAGAATAAACATCACATCCCAGGTAGTAGCTAGCTAGCTAACGGTAGAATAAACATCACATCCCAGTGAGTAGCTAGCTAGCTAACGGTAGAATAAACATCACATCCCAGTGAGTAGCTAGCTAGATAACGGTAGAATAAACATCACATCCCAGTGAGTAGCTAGCTAGCTAACGGTAGAATAAACATCACATCCCAGTGAGTAGCTAGCTAGCTAACGGTAGAATAAACATCACATCCCAGGTAGTAGCTAGCTAGCTAACGGTAGAATAAACATCACATCCCAGTGAGTAGCTAGCTAGCTAACGGTAGAATAAACATCACATTCCAGTGAGTAGCTAGCTACCTAACGGTAGAATAAACATCCCAGGAAGTAGCTAGCTAACGGTAGAATAAACATCACATCCCAGTGAGTAGCTAGCTAGCTAACGGTAGAATAAACATCACATCCCAGTGAGTAGCTAGCTAGATAACGGTAGAATAAACATCACATCCCAGTGAGTAGCTAGCTAGCTAGCTAACGGTAGAATAAACATCACATCCCAGTGAGTAGCTAGCTAGCTAACGGTAGAATAAACATCACATCCCAGGTAGTAGCTAGCTAGCTAACGGTAGAATAAACATCACATCCCAGTGAGTAGCTAGCTAGCTAACGGTAGAATAAACATCACATCCCAGTGAGTAGCTAGCTAGCTAACGGTAGAATAAACATCACATTCCAGTGAGTAGCTAGCTACCTAACGGTAGAATAAACATCCCAGGAAGTAGCTAGCTAACGGTAGAATAAACATCACATCCCAGTGAGTAGCTAGCTAGCTAACGGTAGAATAAACATCACATCCCAGTGAGTAGCTAGCTAGATAACGGTAGAATAAACATCACATCCCAGTGAGTAGCTAGCTAGATAACGGTAGAATAAACATCACATCCCAGTGAGTAGCTAGCTAGCTAACGGTAGAATAAACATCACATCCCAGTGAGTAGCTAGCTAGCTAACGGTAGAATAAACATCACATCCCAGTGAGTAGCTAGCTAGCTAACAGTTGAATAAACATAATGAGCGTCAGGTAGTAGCTAGCTAGCAGCATGAGGGGACAGGAAGTAGTTATTTCCTACTGGTGTAGAATCTGCCAATCTCGTCTCTTACTCTCCCCTCTATCGGTTCACACCTGATCCTCTGACATTGTGTCTGTGTTCACAGTGTTCTCTCCTTTCCGTTGATATGGGTTAACAGGCTAATACTCTGACTCAATAATGTTCTACTGTATATAAAAACATCAAAACTCTGGCTGCTACGGGTAAATTATCTTTATCGCGATCTTGATCAATCACAGCTCCCTCTATCCAATCACAGCTCCCTCTATCCAATCACAGCTCCCTCTATCCAATCACAGCTCCCTCTATCCAATCACAGCTCCCTCTATCCAATCACAGCTCCCTCTATTCCAATCACAGCTCCCTCTATCCAATCGCAGCTCCCTCTATGCAATCGCAGCTCCCTCTATCCAATCACAGCTCCCTCTATGCAATCGCAGCTCCCTCTATTCCAATCACAGCTCCCTCTATTCCAATCACAGCTCCCTCTATCCGATCACAGCTCCCTCTATCCGATCACAGCTCCCTCTATCCGATCACAGCTCCCTCTATTCCAATCACAGCTCCCTCTATCCTATCACAGCTCCCTCTATCAAATCACAGCTCCCTCTATCCAATCACAGCTCCCTCTATCCAATCACAGCTCCCTCTATCCAATCACAGCTCCCTCTATCCAATCACAGCTCCCTCTATCCAATCACAGCTCCCTCTATTCCAATCACAGCTCCCTCTATTCCAATCACAGCTCCCTCTATCCGATCACAGCTCCCTCTATCCGATCACAGCTCCCTCTATCCGATCACAGCTCCCTCTATTCCAATCACAGCTCCCTCTATTCCAATCACAGCTCCCTCTATCCTATCACAGCTCCCTCTATCCAATCACAGCTCCCTCTATCCAATCACAGCTCCCTCTATCCAATCACAGCTCCCTCTATCCAATCACAGCTCCCTCTATCCAATCACAGCTCCCTCTATCCAATCACAGCTCCCTCTATCCAATCACAGCTCCCTCTATTCCAATCACAGCTCCCTCTATTCCAATCACAGCTCCCTCTATTCCAATCACAGCTCCCTCTATTCCAATCACAGCTCCCTCTATTCCAATCACAGCTCCCTCTATCCAATCACAGCTCTCTCTATCCTCTCCCTATCCCTCTGTTTTCTCTCTAACCTCTGATGTTAAAGTTGGGCCCACTTCTCCTCGGCTGGGACAGTCAGTAGCGTGTAGCGTGTCTGTGGTCCGTGTTTGGCTTTATCCCAGTTTCAGTCACGTCCATTAGCGTGTAGCGCGTAGCGTGTAGCCGTGAGTCTCCTGCAGTGTCGTACCGTACTGATGGTTATCGACGTTGAGATGTGATTGGTCTGTTGTGCACAATGATGCGTGTTGTGGATGATGTGATTGGATATGATGCGTGTTGTGGATGATGTGATTGGATGATGATGCGTGTTGTGGATGATGATGTGATTGGATGATGATGCGTGTTGTGGATGATGATGTGATTGGATATGATGCGTGTTGTGGATGATGATGTGATTGGATGATGATGCGTGTTGTGCTTTCGGATGATGATGATGTGATTGGATGATGATGCGTGTATCAGTCCCTATTCATCTGTCTAACCCCTTGACCTCTAATCTCTGACGTAAACAGGAACTACGAGGCCCACGGCAGTAGAGGTCAGCCAAAACTGTTTGCCAAATCCAAGTATGACTTTGTGGCCAGAAACAACACAGAGCTGTCGTTGGTGAAGGACGAGGTTGTGGAGGTAAAGAACCGTTAACTCAAACATTTAAACACAAAGGCTCGCTGTAACATCAGTGTAAATAACCCCCAGAGTAGTAAAGACTGTTGTTGTCACATCACATAATAATAGACGTCTTTATTTCAACAATATTGCCTTGTGTCGTCGATCACGAAAACACTCGTTTTATGGCAAGAACCACTAGAGGGCAGTGGAGAGCACAGACACATGTTGTGCTCAATGTTTAACCCAGGGGGAGAACGACTACCCCCTTTCTCAATGAAGCCACGAAGTTCATGGCCGACCGCGGTACTGCAGGCATTGTTTGCAGAAAACAGGATCCCCCACCAGTATAGTGAATGGGAAAACAGGATCCCCCACCAGTATAGTGAATGGGAAAACAGGATCCCCCCCCCAGTATAGTGAATGGGAAAACAGGATCCCCCCCAGTATAGTGAATGGGAAAACAGGATCCCCCCCCAGTATAGTGAATGGGAAAACAGGATCCCCCACCAGTATAGTGAATGGGAAAACAGGATCCCCCCCACCAGTATAGTGAATGGGAAAACAGGATCCCCCCCCCCAGTATAGTGAATGGGAAAACAGGATCCCCCCCCAGTATAGTGAATGGGAAAACAGGATCCCCCCCACCAGTATAGTGAATGGGAAAACAGGATCCCCCCCCCCCCAGTATAGTGAATGGGAAAACAGGATCCCCCCCAGTATAGTGAATGGGAAAACAGGATCCCCCCCAGTATAGTGAATGGGAAAACAGGATCCCCCCCAGTATAGTGAATGGGAAAACAGGATCTCCCCCAGTATAGTGAATGGGAAAACAGGATCCCCCCCCCAGTATAGTGAATGGGAAAACAGGATCCCCCCCCCCAGTATAGTGAATGGGAAAACAGGATCCCCCCCAGTATAGTGAATGGGAAAACAGGATTCCCCCCCCAGTATAGTGAATGGGAAAACAGGATCCCCCCCCAGTATAGTGAATGGGAAAACAGGATCCCCCCCCAGTATAGTGAATGGGAAAACAGGATCCCCCACCAGTATAGTGAATGGGAAAACAGGATCCCCCCCCAGTATAGTGAATGGGAAAACAGGATCCCCCCCCAGTATAGTGAATGGGAAAACAGGATCCCCCCCCAGTATAGTGAATGGGAAAACAGGATCCCCCCCCACCAGTATAGTGAATGGGAAAACAGGATCCCCCCCCCCAGTATAGTGAATGGGAAAACAGGATCCCCCCAGTATAGTGAATGGGAAAACAGGATCCCCCCCAGTATAGTGAATGGGAAAACAGGATCCCCCCCCAGTATAGTGAATGGGAAAACAGGATCTCCCCCAGTATAGTGAATGGGAAAACAGGATCCCCCCCCAGTATAGTGAATGGGAAAACAGGATTCCCCCCCCCCAGTATAGTGAATGGGAAAACAGGATCCCCCACCAGTATAGTGAATGGGAAAACAGGATCCCCCCCCAGTATAGTGAATGGGAAAACAGGATCCCCCCCCCAGTATAGTGAATGGGAAAACAGGATCCCCCCCCAGTATAGTGAATGGGAAAACAGGATCCCCCCCCCAGTATAGTGAATGGGAAAACAGGATCCCCCACCAGTATAGTGAATGGGAAACAGGATCCCCCCCCCAGTATAGTGAATGGGAAAACAGGATCCCCCCCCAGTATAGTGAATGGGAAAACAGGATCCCCCCCCCAGTATAGTGAATGGGAAAACAGGATCCCCCCCCAGTATAGTGAATGGGAAAACAGGATCCCCCCCCCCCAGTATAGTGAATGGGAAAACAGGATCCCCCACCAGTATAGTGAATGGGAAAACAGGATCCCCCCCCCAGTATAGTGAATGGGAAAACAAGGATCCCCCCCCAGTATAGTGAATGGGAAAACAGGATCCCCCACCAGTATAGTGAATGGGAAAACAGGATCCCCCACCAGTATAGTGAATGGGAAAACAGGATCCCCCCCCAGTATAGTGAATGGGAAAACAGGATCCCCCCCAGTATAGTGAATGGGAAAACAGGATCCCCCACCAGTATAGTGAATGGGAAAACAGGATCCCCCCCCCAGTATAGTGAATGGGAAAACAGGATCCCCCCCCACCAGTATAGTGAATGGGAAAACAGGATCCCCCCAGTATAGTGAATGGGAAAACAGGATCCCCCCCCACCAGTATAGTGAATGGGAAAACAGGATCCCCCCCAGTATAGTGAATGGGAAGCTTCGTGGTTAATCTTACTGTAAATAAAATAAACAAAATCCAACACAATCATGTCACCAGTAATTGCTTCTATTACACCAGATGTATGTCCTTGGAGCCGATTTAGTTTAAAATCGCACACGGGAGAAGATTATTTAGTTGCTAATGGTAGCCTGCAGTACCCCGGTCAATGAGAGGGGGCAGCACTGAGTTAGCCTGCAGTACCCCGGTCAATGAGAGGAGGCAGCACTGAGTTAGCCTGCAGTACCCCGGTCAATGAGAGGGGGCAGCACTGAGTTAGCCTGCAGTACCCCGGTCAATGAGAGGAGGCAGCACTGAGTTAGCCTGCAGTACCCCGGTCAATGAGAGGAGGCAGCACTGAGTTAGCCTGCAGTACCCCGGTCAATGACAGGGGGCAGCACTGAGTTAGCCTGCAGTACCCCGGTCAATGAGAGGGGGCAGCACTGAGTTAGCCTGCAGTACCCCGGTCAATGAGAGGAGGCAGCACTGAGTTAGCCTGCAGTACCCCGGTCAATGAGAGGGGGGCAGCACTGAGTTAGTCTGCAACATCACTTCCTGGAGTAGCTCAAACTGAGCATGTTACGTCTCCGTCAGACGCCATCTTAACCCACGACTTTGGCTTCAAATGCCCTTTTGCCACTTCACATAGGAATGAGTGGTGTCATGGAATCGATGGCTTTGTCGATTCATATACAGTCATTGGTTTAACCACATCTACCCCTGGTAACCCTGGTCAGGTCCATCTGTAACATGTAAACAACATTTACAGTGTTGAAGGTAACCAATCCTCCCCCTGGTAACCCTGGTCAGGTCCATCTGTAACATGTAACAACATTTACAGTGTTGAAGGTTAACCAATCCTTCCCCTGGTAACCCTGGTCAGGTCCATCTGTAACATGTAACAACATTTACAGTGTTGAAGGTTAACCAATCCTCCCCCTGGTAACCCTGGTCAGGTCCATCTGTAACATGTAACAACATTTACAGTGTTGAAGGTCTCCCCCTGGTAACCCTGGTCAGGTCCATCTGTAACATGTAACAACATTTACAGTGTTGAAGGTAACCAATCCTTCCCCTGGTAACCCTGGTCAGGTCCATCTGTAACATGTAACAACATTTACAGTGTTGAAGGTTAACCAATCCTCCCCCTGGTAACCCTGGTCAGGTCCATCTGTAACATGTAACAACATTTACAGTGTTGAAGGTTAACCAATCCTTCCCCTGGTAACCCTGGTCAGGTCCATCTGTAACATGTAACAACATTTACAGTGTTGAAGGTTAACCAATCCTTCCCCTGGTAACCCTGGTCAGGTCCATCTGCAACATGTAACAACATTTACAGTGTTGAAGGTAACAATCCTCCCCCTGGTAACCCTGGTCAGGTCCATCTGCAACATGTAACAACATTTACAGTGTTGAAGGTCTCCCCCTGGTAACCCTGGTCAGGTCCATCTGTAACATGTAACAACATTTACAGTGTTGAAGGTTAACCAATCCTCCCCCTGGTAACCCTGGTCAGGTCCATCTGTAACATGTAACAACATTTACAGTGTTGAAGGTTAACCAATCCTTCCCCTGGTAACCCTGGTCAGGTCCATCTGCAACATGTAACAACATTTACAGTGTTGAAGGTCTCCCCCTGGTAACCCTGGTCAGGTCCATCTGTAACATGTAACAACATTTACAGTGTTGAAGGTTAACCAATTCTCCCCCTGGTAACCCTGGTCAGGTCCATCTGTAACATGTAACAACATTTACAGTGTTGAAGGTTAACCAATCCTCCCCCTGGTAACCCTGGTCAGGTCCATCTGTAACATGTAGCAACATTTACAGTGTTGAAGGTAACCAATCCTCCCCCTGGTAACCCTGGTCAGGTCCATCTGTAACATGTAACAACATTTACAGTGTTGAAGGTTAACCAATCCCCCCCTGGTAACCCTGGTCAGGTCCATCTGTAACATGTAACAACATTTACAGTGATGAAGGTCTCCCCCTGGTAACCCTGGTCAGGTCCATCTGTAACATGTAACAACATTTACAGTGTTGAAGGTTAACCAATCCTCCCCTGGTAACCCTGGTCAGGTCCATCTGCAACATGTAACAACATTTACAGTGTTGAAGGTTAACCAATCCTCCCCCTGGTAACCCTGGTCAGGTCCATTTATAGTGTTGAAGGTTAACCAATCCTCCCCCTGGTAACCCTGGTCAGGTCCATCTGTAACATGTAACAACATTTACAGTGTTGAAGGTTAACCAATCCTCCCCCTGGTAACCCTGGTCAGGTCCATCTGTAACATGTAGCAACATTTACAGTGTTGAAGGTAACCAATCCTCCCCCTGGTAACCCTGGTCAGGTCCATCTGTAACATGTAACAACATTTACAGTGTTGAAGGTTAACCAATCCCCCCCTGGTAACCCTGGTCAGATCCATCTGTAACATGTAACAACATTTACAGTGATGAAGGTCTCCCCCTGGTAACCCTGGTCAGGTCCATCTGTAACATGTAACAACATTTACAGTGTTGAAGGTTAACCAATCCTCCCCTGGTAACCCTGGTCAGGTCCATCTGCAACATGTAACAACATTTACAGTGTTGAAGGTTAACCAATCCTCCCCCTGGTAACCCTGGTCAGGTCCATTTATAGTGTTGAAGGTTAACCAATCCTCCCCCTGGTAACCCTGGTCAGGTCCATTTATAGTGTTGAAGATTAACCAATCCTTCCCCTGGTAACCCTGGTAACCCTGTTCAGGTGCTGGATGACAGGAAGCAGTGGTGGAAGGTTTGTAACTGTTCCGGGGCGTCTGGCTATGTGCCGAACAACATCCTGGAGGCCACCAAGGCTGTGGACATCACGGTGCGGGGGGAACCCATCTATAGCCATACTATACAGGTACGTCCCCGGGGGGGAACCCATCTATAGCCATACGATACAGGTACGTCCCCGGGGGGGGAACCCATCTATAGCCATACGATACAGGTACGTCCCCGGGGGGGAACCCATCTATAGCCATACGATACAGGTACGTCCCCTGGACGGCGTCTCTGAATAAGGGTCTCAGCATTTGTATGTTAATATTAGTCCTATTGACAGAGTAATTAAAGCATCACGTCAGCCATTACATCCTGTCCCTGTCATACATCTCATATTCGTCTGTCTGTCTGTCTGTCTGTCTGTCTGTCTGTCTGTCTGTCTGTCTGTCTGTCTGTCTGTCTGTCTGCTCCTCTTTGTCTTTCACATAAAGCTAATGATGCCAAAGAAGGAGTTTGAGTTGTTCAAGGTATGGTTGGTTGGACCAGAGTCATACTGTATTAACAGTATATATGACTCTGGGTTAGAATGACTGTGTGTGCTGAGTGCTTCTAGTGCAGGGATGGGCAACTTTGATGGGGGCCACAAAAATCAGAATTTATCATGAGGGTAACCTTCTGCAGTCAGAGCCCGGCCCCTAACCTTCTGCTGTCAGAGCCGGCCCCTAACCTTCTGCTGTCAGAGCCGGGCCCTAACCTTCTGCAGTCAGAGCCGGGCCCTAATCTTCTGTAGTCAGAGCCGGGTCCCTTACCTTCTGCAGTCAGAGCCGGGTCCCTTACCTTCTGCAGTCAGAGCCGGGCCCCTAACCTTCTGCAGTCAGAGCCGGGCCCCTAACCTTCTGCAGTCAGAGCTGGGCCCTGAGTTCAAGGGCCTACATCCCTGCTAGAGTGTTTCAGTTTCCCCTCTAGCCTAGCTAGTGGAGGGATCTGGTTCCCTTCCATGTTAGACGTCTAGACTCCCCGCTGTAGTGTTTCAGTTAACCCCTCTTGCCTAGCTAGTGGAGGGATCTGGCTCCCCCGCCTTGTCAATGTGCTGTGGTTTCATCTGAACCATATTACACCGCCTTGTCAATGTGCTGTGGTTTCATCTGAACCGTATTACACCGCCTTGTCAATGTGCTGTGGTTTCATCTGAACCACATTACACCGCCTTGTCAATGTGCTGTGGTTTCATCTGAACCGTATTACACCGCCTTGTCGATGTGCTGTGGTTTCATCTGAACCACATTACACCGCCTTGTCGATGTGCTGTGGTTTCATCTGAACCGTATTACACCGCCTTGTCGATGTGCTGTGGTTTCATCTGAACCACATTACACCGCCTTGTCGATGTGCTGTGGTTTCATCTGAACCGTATTACACCGCCTTGTCGATGTGCTGTGGTTTCATCTGAACCGTATTACACCGCCTTGTCGATGTGCTGTGGTTTCATCTGAACCGTATTACACCGCCTTGTCGATGTGCTGTGGTTTCATCTGAACCGTATTACACCGCCTTGTCGATGTGCTGTGGTTTCATCTGAACCGTATTACACCGCCTTGTCGATGTGCTGTGGTTTCATCTGAACCGTATTACACCGCCTTGTCGATGTGCTGTGGTTTCATCTGAACCGCATTACACCGCCTTGTCGATGTGCTGTGGTTTCATCTGAACCGCATTACACCGCCTTGTCGATGTGCTGTGGTTTCATCTGAACCGTATTACACCGCCTTGTCGATGTGCTGTGGTTTCATCTGAACCGTATTACACCGCCTTGTTGATGTGCTGTGGTTTCATCTGAACCACATTACACCGCCTTGTCGATGTGCTGTGGTTTCATCTGAACCGTATTACACCGCCTTGTCGATGTGCTGTGGTTTCATCTGAACCGTATTACACCGCCTTGTCGATGTGCTGTGGTTTCGAGGTTTCTTGTCAGTTGTCTTTGCACCTGAGTGACTTTGCGGTGCCTTGAGCAAAGTACAGTAAAACGCCTCACAACCATGTTTTATTTCCATTTCCTCACGCAAGCAATTACTGGGAGAGTTAAACGAGGTAACTAAGCAACGTCTGCTTCATATGAATACAGTGGATGGATTCTGTTGGTGTTGATTGTAGACTAGATCTGTTATTTTATCATTGTTTTATTTTTTATTATTTTTACCCCTTTTTCTCCACAATTTCTGAGAATCCAATTGGTAGTTAGTCTTGTCTCATCGCTGCACCTCCCGTAGGGACGTGGCGAAGGTCGAGAGCCGTGCGTCCTCCGAAACACGACCCAACCAAGCCGCACTGCTTCTTGACACAATGCCCCACTTAACCCGGAAGCCAGCCGCACCAATGTGTTCGGAGGAAACACCCGTACCACCTGGCAACCGTGTCAGCGTGGACCGCGCCCCCGGCCCGCCCCCGGCCCGCCACAGGAGTCGCTAGTGCAGCGATGGGACAAGAACTTCCCTGCCGACCAAACCCTCCCCTTAACCCAGACGACACTGGGACAATTGCGCGCTGCCTCATGGGTCTCCCGGTCGCGGCCGGCTGCGACAGAGCCTGGACTCGAACCCAGGATCTCTAGTGTCACAGCTAGCGTAGCGCTGCGACGCCTTAGACGACTACGCCTCTCGGGAGGCCCAGGCTACATCTGTTCTGACCTCACCACTACAGTCTCCTCGTCTCTTCTCCTCCTCAGAAACAGCGGACGGACTACGTCCCCAAACCCATGGCCACCCCCATGCCTCCCATCCCCACACCCCTCCCTCCTGCCCCGCCACGTCTCCCCACCCCTCCCCTGCCCCCACCAGCCGAACTCCCCCGTCCCACTCCCAGCGCGGTGAGCAGACAGAGCAGCAACACCTCCAGCGACGCCGGAAGCATCCCAGGCAGCGTCACCATGAGAGACCACCCAAACCAGAGACCACTGCCAGTCAACCGTAAGTCACACCTGTCTTCATGTAACTTTAGGAAAGGTTGTTGGGTGTCTTATGTACTGGAATGTCTCCTGGTATCTATGTACTGTAATGTCTCCTGGTGTCTATGTACTGTAATGTCTCCTGGTATCTATGTACTGTAATGTGTCCTGGTATCTATGTACTGTAATGTCTCCTGGTGTCTATGTACTGTAATATCTCCTGGGTGTCTATGTACTGTAATGTCTCCTGGTGTCTATGTACTGTAATGTCTCCTGGTATCTATGTACTGTAATATCTCCTGGTGTCTATGTACTGTAATGTGTCTATGTACTGTAATGTCTCCTGGTATCTATGTACTGTAATGTCTCCTGGTATCTATGTACTGTAATATCTCCTGGGTGTCTATGTACTGTAATGTCTCCTGGTGTCTATGTACTGTAATGTCTCCTGGTATCTATGTACTGTAATGTCTCCTGGTGTCTATGTACTGTAATGTCTCCTGGTATCTATGTACTGTAATGTATCCTGGCGTCTATGTACTGTAATGTCTCCTGGCGTCTATGTACTGTAATGTCTCCTGGTATCTATGTACTGTAATGTCTCCTGGTATCTATGTACTGTAATGTCTCCTGGTATCTATGTACTGTAATGTCTCCTGGTATCTATGTACTGTAATGTCTCCTGGTGTCTATGTACTGTAATGTGTCCTGGTGTCTATGTACTGTAATGTGTCCTGGTGTCTATGTACTGTAATGTCTCCTGGTATCTATGTACTGTAATGTCTCCTGGTATCTATGTACTGTAATGTCTCCTGGTATCTATGTACTGTAATGTCTCCTGGTGTCTATGTACTGTAATGTCTCCTGGTGTCTATGTACTGTAATGTCTCCTGGTGTCTATGTACTGTAATGTCTCCTGCTGTCTATGTACTGTAATGTCTCCTGGTGTCTTATGTACTGTAATGTCTCCTGGTGTCTTATGTACTGTAATGTATCCTGGTGTCTTATGTACTGTAATGTCTCCTGGTGTCTTATGTACTGTAATGTCTCCTGGTGTCTTATGTACTGTAATGTCTCCTGGTGTCTTATGTACTGTAATGTCTCCTGGTGTCTATGTACTGTAATGTCTCCTGGTGTCTATGTACTGTAATGTCTCCTGGTGTCTATGTACTGTAATGTCTCCTGGTATCTATGTACTGTAATGTCTCCTGGTATCTATGTACTGTAATGTCTCCTGGTGATCTGATGGCTGTTGTTGGGTGTCTGGTTTCCCTGACAGAAGGTTCTAGACTCTTATGATGTCATACTGTGTCTCAGGGCAAGGTGTCTGTCTGTACTATAATGTTTACTTCCTGGTGGCTGATGGTGGGCAGGGTTAATATCAGGAGTCTGGATTAGGGTTAGGGTCAGGGTTCAGGGTTAATATCAGGAGTCTGGATTAGGGTTAGGGTCAGGGTTCAGGGTTAATATCAGGAGTCTGGATTAGGGTTAGGTTCAGGGTTAATATCAGGAGTCTGGATTAGGGTTAGGGTCAGGGTTCAGGGTTAATATCAGGAGTCTGGATTAGGGTTAGGGTCAGGGTTCAGGGTTAATATCAGGAGTCTGGATTAGGGTTAGGGTCAGGGTTCAGGGTTAATATCAGGAGTCTGGATTAGGGTTAGGGTCAGAGTTCAGGGTTAATATCAGGAGTCTGGATTAGGGTTAGGGTCAGGGTTCAGGGTTAATATCAGGAGTCTGGATTAGGGTCAGGGTTCAGGGTTGGGGTAATGTTGGATTAGGGTCAGGGTTCAGGGTTGGGGTTAGGTGGTATGGGTAATGTTGGATTAGGGTTGGGGTTAGGGTTCAGGGTTAGGTGGTATGGGTAATGTTGGATTAGGGTCAGGGTTCAGGGTTGGGGTTAGGTGGTATGGGTAATGTTGGATTAGGGTTCAGGGTTCAGGGTTAGGTGGTATGGGTAATGTTGGATTAGGGTCAGGGTTCAGGGTTGGGGTTAGGTGGTATGGGTAATGTTGGGTTAGGGTCAGGGTTCAGGGTTTGGGTTAGGTGGTATGGGTAATGTTGGATTAGGGTCAGGGTTCAGGGTTGGAGTTAGGTGGTATGGGGTAATGTTGAATTAGGTTCAGGGTTCAGGGTTAGGTGGTATGGGGTAATGTTGTGTCTGTGTTATGTTGCTTCCTGTAGGGAGGAAGTCCAACATGGAGGAGGTTCAGGATGAGTTGATGCACCGTCTCACGTTGGGTCGAAGCGCCAACAAGAAGTTTGCTGTTCCTCCTCGCAGCGCCTCCCTCCCGTCCGTCAACATCACATACGACTCCTCCGCTGACGAGGTCAAGGCCTGGCTGCAGCTGAAGGGATTCAGCTCTGTGTATGTAGTTTAATATACCGTAAATTCCGGACTATAAGCCGCAACTTTTTTCCCACGCTTTGAACCTCGCGGTTTAAACAATGACGCGGCTAATATATGGATTTTTCCCGCTTGAATTTTTTTTTCTCTCCAAAAAAACACATTCTGTGACGTGCTCAGTTTTTTGGCGGCATGAAGCTTTCATTAGACCAATGAAATTGCCGAACAACTTTGTTTACTGTTTAGATTAAATATACACCACCGTTCAAAAGTTTGGGGCTCACTTAGAAATGTCCTTGTTTTCCTGTAACGGTTGTCGGTAGGAGAAGCGGACCAAAGTGCAGCGTGTGTGTCGTTCCGCAATTTTATTTTCACTGTGGAAACTATGCAATACATATAAATAAACTGAATGACAAAAAAAACAACAAACTGTGATGCAGAGTTAACATACAAGTACTCAAAAACAAATCTCCCACAAACCCAGGTGCGAAAAAACACCTACTTAAGTATGATCTCCAATTAGAGACAACGAGGACCAGCTGCCTCTAATTGGAGATCATCCCCAAACAAAACCCCAACATAGACATACAAAACTAGAACATGACAACATAGAAAAACTAAACTAGAAACTCCCCTGTCACGCCCTGACCTACTCCACCATAGAAAAACAGCTTTCTATGGTCAGAACGTGACATTTCCATAAAAACAGACATGAAATTAGTTTCAAAATGAATAAGAAACATAGTCAAGACTTTGACAAGGTTATAAATAATGATTTTTTTTTAAATTAAAATAATAATTGTGTCCTTCAAACTTTGCTTTCGTCAAAGAATCCTCCATTTGCAGCAATTACAGCCTTGCAGACCTTTGGCATTCTAGTTGTCAATTTGTTGAGGGAATCTGAAGAGATTTCACCCCAATGCTTCCTGAAGCACCTCCCACAAGTTGGATTGGCTTGATGGGCACTTCTTACGTACCATACGGTCAAGCTGCTCCCACAACAGCTCGATAGGGTTGATATCCGGTGACTGTGCTGGCCACTCCATTATAGACAGAACACCAGCTGACTGCTTCTTCCCTAAATAGTTCTTGTTGTTATGCTCGTCTGAAGGAATGGACCAAGGTGCAGTGTGGTAGGCGAACATTTTTCCTTTATTTAAAAATGAACACCGTCAAAACAACAAAAATACAAGAACGAACGTAAAGTTCTGCAGGCTACACAGTAACTAACAAAAACAAGATCCCACAAAAAACCCCAGTGGGAAAAGGCTGCCTAAATATGATCCCCAATCAGAGACAATGAAAGACAGCTGCCTCTGATTGGGAACCATATCAGGCCAACATAGAAATACAAAACATAGATTTGCCCACCCAAGTCACACCCTGACCTAACAAAATAGAGGTCAGGGCGTGACACTTGCATAGTTTGGACCTGTGCTTTGGGTCATTGTCCTGTTGTAGGAGGAAATTGGCTCCAATTAAGGACCGTCCACGGGGCACGGCATGGCGTTGCAAAATAGAGTGATGGCCTTCTTCAAGATCCCTTTGACCCTGTACACATCTCCCACTTTACCACCACCAAAGCACCCCCAGACCATCCCATTGCCTCCACCATGCTTCACAGATGGCGTCAAACACTCCTCCAGCATCTTTTCATTTGTTCTGCATCTCACGAATGGTCTTCTTTGTGATCCGAACACCTCAAACTTAGATTTGTCTGTCCATAACACTTTTTTCTGATCTTCCTCTGTCCAGGGTCTGTGTTCTTCTGCCCATCTTAATCTTTTCTTTTTATTGGCCAGTCTGAGATATGGCTTTTTCTTTGCAACTCTGCCTAGAAGGCCAGCATCCCGGAGTTGCCTCTTCACTGTTGATGTTGAGACTGGTGTTTTGTGGGTACTATTTATTCAAGCTGCCAGTTGAGGACTTGTGAGGTGTCTGTTTCTCAAACTAGACACTCTAGTGTTCTTGTGCTCTTGCTCAGTTGTGCTCCTGGGCCTCCCACTCCTCTTTCTATTCTGGTTAGAGCCAGTTTGCGCTGTTCTGTGAAGGGAGTAGTACACAGCGTTGTACGAGATCTTCAGTTTCTTGGCATTTCTTGCATGGAATAACCTTCATTTCTCAGACCAAGAATAGACTGACGAGTTTCAGAAGAAAGTTATTTATTTCTGGCCATTTTGAGCCTGTAATCGAACCCACAAATGCTGATGCTCCAGATACTCAACTAGCCTAAAGAAGGTCAGTTTTAGTGCTTCTTTAATCAGAACAACAGTTTTCAGCTGTGCTAACATAATTGCAAAACGTGGATTAGTGTGCTAACATAATCCAAACGTGGATTAACTAACACAACGTGCCATTGGAACACAGGAGTGATGGTTGCTGATAATGGGCCTCTGTACGGCTATGTAGATATTCCATAACCTAAAAATCAGCCGTTTCCAGCTACAATAGTCATTTACAACATTAACAATGTCTACACTGTATTTCTGATCAATGTGATGTTATTTTAATAGACCAAAATGTTGCTTTTCTTTCAAAAACAAGGACATTTCTAAGTGACCCCAAACTTTTGAACGGTTGTGTAGATGTATATATAATATCATCTGTATATCTATATGAGAATACATCCTATAGTATAGTACTGATATCTCCTCTCCTGACGAGGTCAAGGCCTGGCTACAGCTCGTTGTAAGTCACACTGGACATATTAGAAGTAGTAGTTCTATCTGACTATGTGGCGTTGACTGCTGGTGTCCCCCAAGGTTCTATTCTAGGATCTATACTTTTCTTTACTATTTAAATGAATGGGCTCAATTCTGGTGTTGCTGATGTCTATTTCTACGGTGGTGATGACGACGCCGTACTGCTGTGCTACTACCCGTCTCTACAGTACCATTACCAGTCTGGGAGTATTAACCGGAGCCCAGCTGTTCTCTCTGAATAAAGAGGAGCTGAAGACCGTGTGTCCAGACGACGGGGCCAGGGTCTTCAGTCAGGTGACCGTCCAGAAGGCCGCTCTGGAGGTGGGTAGTGCTTCTCCCCTTACTAAACCTGATAACACTGAGCCTGGCTAACCCTGCAAGCTAGCTGATTAACGCTGTTAGACCAGGGATAAGGATACAGTAGCTAGCTGATTAACGCTGTTAGACCAGGGATAAGGATACAGTAGCTAGCCGATTAACGCTGTTAGACCAGGGATAAGGATACAGTAGCTAGCTGATTAACGCTGTTAGACCAGGGATAAGGATACAGTAGCTAGCTGATTAACGCTGTTAGACCAGGGATAAGGATACAGTAGCTAGCCGATTAACGCTGTTAGACCAGGGATAAGGATACAGTAGTTAGCTGATTAACGCTGTTAGACCAGGGATAAGGATACAGCAGCTAGCCGATTAACGCTGTTAGACCAGGGATAAGGATACAGTAGCTAGCCGATTAACGCTGTTAGACCAGGGATAAGGATACAGTAGTTAGCTGCCTCAAGGCAGAGTGCAGGGTTAAACCTGAACGGAAGGCAGCCAGTCACTAAAGTGTTCAGCTATCCAAAGTCTAGACTGTGTTGAAAAGTCCACTAAATGTTAAATGTTAAATGCTAAATGTTTGTACCCAGTGTTGCATTGTGGCTAGTGTAGTTCAGAGGATTCTACTGGCTGGGTGTCTGCTTTCATTAATAATCTCTTCTTCTGAGTGTGTTTGATGTAATCACTGAACCCTGAATCACTTCTTCTGAGTGTGTTTGATGTAATCACTGAACCTGTAAACACCTGTATGTACCTGCAAACACCTGTATGTACCTGCAAACACCTGTATGTACCTGTAAACACCTGTATGTACCTGCAAACACCTGTATGTACCTGTAAACACCTGTATGTACCTGTAAACACCTGTATGTACCTGTAAACACCTGTATGTACATTGCTTTTTCCAGATTTTGTTGCGTTACAGCCTTATTCTAAAATGGATTCAATGTTTTTCCTCGTCAATCTACACACAATAACCCTTAATGACAAAGCGAAAACTGTTTTTTAGAAATTTTAGCAAATGTATTAAAAATGTTTACCTTATTTACATAAGTATTCAGACGCTTTGCTATGAGACTCTAAGTTGAGCTCAGGTGCATCCTGTTTCCATTGATCATCCTTGAGATGTTTCTACAACTTGATTGGAGTCCACCTGTGGTAAATTCAATTGACTGGACATGATTTGGAAAGGCACACACCTGTCTATATAAGGTCCCACAGTTGACAGCGCATGTCAGAGCAAAAACCAAGCCATGAGGTCGAAGGAATTGTCCGTTGAGCTCCGAGACAGGATTGTGTCGAGGCACAGATTTGGGAAGGGTAACAAAACATTTCTGCAGTATTGAAGGTCCCCAAGAACACAGTGGCCTCCATCATTCTGAAATGGAAGAAGTTTGGAACCACCAAGACTCTTCCTAGAGCTGGCCGCCCGGCCAAACTGAGCAATCGGGGGAGAAGGGCCTTGGTCAGGGAGGTGACCAAGAACCCGATGGTCACTCTGACATAGCTCCAGAGTTCCTCTGGGGAGATGGGAGAACCTTCCAGAAGGACAACCATCTCTGCATCACTCCACCAATCAGGCCTTTGTGGTAGAGTGACCAGACGGAAGCCACTCCTCAGTAAAAGGCACATGACAGCCCGCTTGGAGTTTGCCAAAAGGCACCTAAAGGACTCTCAGACCATGAGAAACAAGATTCTCTGGTCTGATGAAACCAAGATAGAACTCTTTGGCCTGAATGCCAAGCGTCACGTCTGGAGGAAACCTGGCACCATCCCTACTGTGAAGCATGGTGGTGGCAGCATCATGCTGTGGGGGTGTTTTTCAGCGGCAGGGACTGGGAGACTAGTCAGGATCGAGGGAAAGATGAACGGAGTAAAGTACAGAGAGATCCTTGATGAAAACCTGCTCCGGAGCTCTCAGGACCTCAGACTGGGGTGAAGGTTCACCTTCCAACAGGACAACGACCCTAAGCACACAGCCAAGACAATGAAGGAGTGGCTTCGGGACAAGTCTCTGAATATCCTTGAATGGCCCAGACAGCCCGGACTTGAACCCAATCGAACATCTCTGGAGAGACCTGAAATTAGCTGAGCAGCAACGCTCCCCATCCAACCTGACAGAGCTTGAGAGGATCTGCAGAGAAGAATGGGAGAAACTCCCCAAATACAGGTGTGCCCAAGCTTGTAGCGTGATACCCAAGAAGACTCAAGGCTGTAATCACTGACAAAGGTGCTTCAACAAAGTACTGAGTAAAGGGTCTGAATACTTATGGAAATGTGATATTTCAGTTTTTTTTTTGACATTTGCAAAAAAAAATCAAAAAAACTGTTTTTGCTCATTATGGGGTATTGTGATGTCATTATGGGGTATTGTGATGTCATTATGGGGTACTGTGATGTCATTATGGGGTACTGTGATGTCATTATGGGGTATTGTGATGTCATTATGGGGCATTGTGATGTCATTATGGGGCATTGTGATGTCATTATGGGGCATTGTGTGTAGATTGATGAGGAGAAAACATATTTAATCCATTTTAGAATAAGGCTGTAACGTAACAAAATGTGGAAAAAGTCAAGGGGTTTGAAAACTTTCCGAATGCACTGTTTACAGGTACATACAGGTGTTTGCAGGTACATACAGGTGTTTGCAGGTACATACAGGTGTTTGCAGTTATATAAAGGTGTTTGCAGGTACATACAGGTGTTTGCAGGTACATACAGGTGTTTGCAGGTACATACAGGTGTTTACAGGAGTTTGCAGATGCATAAAGGTCTTTGCAGGTACATACAGGTGTTTGCAGGTACATACAGGTCTTTGCAGGTACATACAGGTATTTGCAGGTACATACAGGTGTTTACAGGTTCATACAGGTATTTGCAGTTACATAAAGGTCTTTGCAGGTACATACAGGTATTTGCAGTTACATAAAGGTCTTTGCAGGTACATACAGGTATTTGCAGTTACATAAAGGTCTTTGCAGTTACATAAAGGTCTTTGCAGGTACATACAGGTGTTTACAGGTACATACAGGTGTTTACAGGTACATACAGGTCTTTGCAGGTTCATACAGGTATTTGCAGTTACATACAGGTGTTTGCAGGTACATACAGGTGTTTGCAGGTACATACAGGTCTTTGCAGGTTCATACAGGTATTTGCAGTTACATACAGGTCTTTGCAGGTTCATACAGGTGTTTACAGGGGTACTTGCAGTCTACATGCTCTTTAAAGCTCTGGCAAGGTGTGGTTTCTGTCTGGTCTCTGTCCTCCTGCAGGTCTTCTTCTGACCACTGCAGTCTTCAGACTCTAAACTCTCACTCAGGTATTGTTCCACTAGATGGGTTGTTCTAGGCTCTACTCTGTTGGCCAGCGTTCATGTCTCACTAGGCTAACACACCTGTCTCACCAGGCTAACACACCTGTCTCACCAGGCTAACACACCTGTCTCACCAGGCTAACACACCTGTCTCACCAGGCTAACACACCTGTCTCACCAGGCTAACACACCTGTCTCACCAGGCTAACACACCTGTCTCACTAGGCTAACACACCTGTCTCACCAGGCTAACACACCTGTCTCACCAGGCTAACACACCTGTCTCACCAGGCTAACACACCTGTCTCACTAGGCTAACACACCTGTCTCACCAGGCTAACACACCTGTCTCACCAGGCTAACACACCTGTCTCACCAGGCTAACACACCTGTCCCACCAGGCTAACCCACCTGTCCCACCAGGCTAACCCACCTGTCTCACCAGGCTAACACACCTGTCTCACCAGGCTAACACACCTGTCTCACCAGGCTAACACACCTGTCTCACCAGGCTAACACACCTGTCTCACTAGGCTAACACACCTGTCTCACCAGGCTAACACACCTGTCTCACCAGGCTAACACACCTGTCTCACCAGGCTAACACACCTGTCTCACTAGGCTAACACACCTGTCTCACTAGGCTAACACACCTGTCTCACTACGCTAACACACCTGTCCCACCAGGCTAACACACCTGTCCCACCAGGCTAACACACCTGTCCCACCAGGCTAACACACCTGTCTCACCAGGCTAACACACCTGTCTCACCAGGCTAACACACCTGTCTCACCAGGCTAACACACCTGTCTCACCAGGCTAACACACCTGTCTCACCAGGCTAACACACCTGTCTCACTAGGCTAACACACCTCACCTGTCTGTGGACTTCTCCACACCTGTCTCACCAGGCTAAAACACCTGTCTCACTAGGCTAAAACACCTGTCTCACCAGGCTAACACACCTGTCTCACTAGGCTAACACACCTGTTTCACCAGGCTAAAACACCTCACTGGTCTGTGTCCTAAATCCAATCCACCACTTAGACAATCCAGTGTGCAGGTCAAGATAACATAGAGTATGTCTTGTATCCACTGCTCACATTGAAAAACAGTCTTTAAGTTTGGATCAACATTTTCTCATACTTAAATAAGTATGACAACAGGCCGTTTTTCTAAATGTTGTGAAGCTGGCCAACAGATGGACGCTAAAAAACCTAGATGTCTATCTTTTAGAATTCCCCTTCCTAGATAACCACCATGGCTTTAAGACCCCACCGCCTGGTCTCCTCCCTAGATAACCACCATGGCTTTAAGAACCCACCGCCTGGTCTCCTTTCTAGATAACCACCATGGCTTTAAGACCCCACCGCCTGGTCTCCTTCCTAGATAACCACCATGGCTTTAAGACCCCCACCGCCTGGTCTCCTCCCTAGATAACCACCATGGCTTTAAGACCCCCACCGCCTGGTCTCCTTCCTAGATAACCACCATGGCTTTAAGACCCCACCGCCTGGTCTCCTTCCTAGATAACCACCATGGCTTTAAGACCCCACCGCCTGGTCTCCTTCCTAGATAACCACCATGGCTTTAAGACCCCCACCGCCTGGTCCCCTTCCTAGATAACCACCATGGCTTTAAGACCCCCACCGCCTGGTCTCCTTCCTAGATAACCACCATGGCTTTAAGAACCCCACCGCCTGGTCTCCTTCCTAGATAACCACCATGGCTTTAAGAACCCACCGCCTGGTCTCCTTCCTAGATAACCACCATGGCTTTAAGACCCCCACCGCCTGGTCTCCTTCCTAGATAACCACCATGGCTTTAAGACCCCCACCGCCTGGTCTCCTTCCTAGATAACCACCATGGCTTTAAGACCCCACCGCCTGGTCTCCTCCCTAGATAACCACCATGGCTTTAAGACCCCCACCGCCTGGTCTCCTTCCTAGATAACCACCATGGCTTTAAGAACCCACCGCCTGGTCTCCTTCCTAGATAACCACCATGGCTTTAAGACCCCCACCGCCTGGTCTCCTTCCTAGATAACCACCATGGCTTTAAGACCCCACCGCCTGGTCTCCTTCCTAGATAACCACCATGGCTTTAAGACCCCCACCGCCTGGTCTCCTTCCTAGATAACCAACCATGGCTTTAAGAACCCCACCGCCTGGTCTCCTCCCTAGATAACCACCATGGCTTTAAGACCCCCACCGCCTGGTCTCCTCCCTAGATAACCACCATGGCTTTAAGACCCCACCGCCTGGTCTCCTTCCTAGATAACCACCATGGCTTTAAGAACCCACCGCCTGGTCTCCTTCCTAGATAACCACCATGGCTTTAAGACCCCACCGCCTGGTCTCCTCCCTAGATAACCACCATGGCTTTAAGACCCCCACCGCCTGGTCTCCTCCCTAGATAACCACCATGGCTTTAAGACCCCCACCGCCTGGTCTCCTTCCTAGATAACCACCATGGCTTTAAGACCCCCCACCGCCTGGTCTCCTTCCTAGATAACCACCATGGCTTTAAGACCCCCACCGCCTGGTCTCCTTCCTAGATAACCGCCATGGCTTTAAGACCCCCACCGCCTGGTCTCCTTCCTAGATAACCACCATGGCTTTAAGACCCCCACCGCCTGGTCTCCTCCCTAGATAACCACCATGGCTTTAAGACCCCCACCGCCTGGTCTCCTCCCTAGATAACCACCATGGCTTTAAGACCCCCACCGCCTGGTCTCCTCCCTAGATAACCACCATGGCTTTAAGACCCCCACCGCCTGGTCTCCTTCCTAGATAACCACCATGGCTTTAAGACCCCCACCGCCTGGTCTCCTTCCTAGATAACCACCATGGCTTTAAGACCCCCACCGCCTGGTCTCCTTCCTAGATAACCACCATGGCTTTAAGACCCCCACCGCCTGGTCTCCTCCCTAGATAACCACCATGGCTTTAAGACCCCCACCGCCTGGTCTCCTTCCTAGATAACCACCATGGCTTTAAGACCCCACCGCCTGGTCTCCTCCCTAGATAACCACCATGGCTTTAAGACCCCACCGCCTGGTCTCCTTCCTAGATAACCACCATGGCTTTAAGACCCCCACCGCCTGGTCTCCTCCCTAGATAACCACCATGGCTTTAAGACCCCACCGCCTGGTCTCCTCCCTAGATAACCACCATGGCTTTAAGACCCCCACCGCCTGGTCTCCTCCTGTCTGTAAACGTTGCCATCCCTCACCTCTCACCATGTATCTCAGCCTGCACTGCCATGGAGAATCATATCATATCACAACGAGACTGAACCGCTCCTCTCTAACAGTAAACATCATTCTCCATGACCACACAACTACTAGACTGAACCGTTCCCAAGGCCAAGGGGGAACTTTAACCCTGAACCGGAATATCAACTTCCAGAACAACAGTATATTTCAGGTCTGTTACTACTAATGGAACTACAGGTCAGTTTATAACAGGTTGAGTGTAATGTATAATACTACTAATGGAACTACAGGTCAGTTTATAACAGGTTGAGTGTAATGTATAATACTACTAATGGAACTACAGGTCAGTTTATAACAGGTTGAGTGTAATGTAAAATACTACTAATGGAACTACAGGTCAGTTTATAACAGGTTGAGTGTAATGTATAATACTACTAATGGAACTACAGGTCAGTTTATAACAGGTTGAGTGTAATGTATAATACTACTAATGGAACTACAGGTCAGGTTAGAACAGGTTGAGTGTAATGTATAATACTACTAAGGGAACTACAGGTCAGTTTATAACAGGTTGAGTGTAATACTACTAATGGAACTACAGGTCAGTTTATAACAGGTTGAGTGTAATGTATAATACTACTAATGGAACTACAGGTCAGTTTATAACAGGTTGAGTGTAATGTATAATACTACTAATGGAACTACAGGTCAGTTTATAACAGGTTGAGTGTAATACTACTAATAGAACTACAGGTCAGTTTAGAACAGGTTGAGTGTAATACTACTAATGGAACTACAGGTCAGTTTATAACAGGTTGAGTGTAATGTATAATACTACTAATGGAACTACAGGTCAGTTTAGAACAGGTTGAGTGTAATACTACTAATGGAACTACAGGTCAGTTTATAACAGGTTGAGTGTAATACTACTAATGGAACTACAGGTCAGTTTAGAACAGGTTGAGTGTAATACTACTAATGGAACTACAGGTCAGTTTATAACAGGTTGAGTGTAATACTACTAATGGAACTACAGGTCAGTTTAGAACAGGTTGAGTGTAATACTACTAATGGAACTACAGGTCAGTTTATAACAGGTTGAGTGTAATACTACTAATGGAAGTACAGGTCAGTTTATAACAGGTTGAGTGTAATGTTTAATACTACTAAGGGAACTACAGGTCAGTTTAGAACAGGTTGAGTGTAATGTATAATACTACTAATGGAACTACAGGTCAGTTTATAACAGCTTGAGTGTAATACCACTAATGGAACTACAGGTCAGTTTAGAACAGGTTGAGTGTAATACTACTAATGGAACTACAGGTCAGTTTATAACAGGTTGAGTGTAATACTACTAAGGGAACTACAGGTCAGTTTATAACAGGTTGAGTGTAATGTTTAATACTACTAATGGAACTACAGGTCAGTTTAGAACAGGTTGAGTGTAATACTACTAAGGGAACTACAGGTCAGTTTATAACAGGTTGAGTGTAATGTATAATACTACTAATGGAACTACAGGTCAGTTTAGAACAGGTTGAGTGTAATGTATAATACTACTAATGGAACTACAGGTCAGTTTATAACAGGTTGAGTGTAATACTACTAATGGAACTACAGGTCAGTTTATAACAGGTTGAGTGTAATGTATAATACTACTAATGGGACTACAGGTCAGTTTAGAACAGGTTGAGTGTAATACTACTAATGGAACTACAGGTCAGTTTATAACAGGTTGAGTGTAATGTATAATACTACTAAGGGAACTACAGGTCAGTTTATAACAGGTTGAGTGTAATACTACTAATAGAACTACAGGTCAGTTTAGAACAGGTTGAGTGTAATACTACTAATGGAACTACAGGTCAGTTTATAACAGGTTGAGTGTAATGTATAATACTACTAATGGAACTACAGGTCAGTTTATAACAGGTTGAGTGTAATGTATAATACTACTAAGGGAACTACAGGTCAGTTTATAACAGGTTGAGTGTAATGTATAATACTACTAATGGAACTACAGGTCAGTTTAGAACAGGTTGAGTGTAATACTACTAATGGAACTACAGGTCAGTTTATAACAGGTTGAGTGTAATACTACTAATGGAACTACAGGTCAGTTTAGAACAGGTTGAGTGTAATACTACTAATGGAACTACAGGTCAGTTTATAACAGGTTGAGTGTAATACTACTAATGGAACTACAGGTCAGTTTATAACAGGTTGAGTGTAATGTTTAATACTACTAAGGGAACTACAGGTCAGTTTAGAACAGGTTGAGTGTAATGTATAATACTACTAATGGAACTACAGGTCAGTTTATAACAGCTTGAGTGTAATACCACTAATGGAACTACAGGTCAGTTTAGAACAGGTTGAGTGTAATACTACTAATGGAACTACAGGTCAGTTTATAACAGGTTGAGTGTAATGTATAATACTACCAATGGAACTACAGGTCAGTTTGGAACAGGTTGAGTGTAATACTACTAATGGAACTACAGGTCAGTTTATAACAGGTTGAGTGTAATGTATAATACTACTAAGGGAACTACAGGTCAGTTTATAACAGGTTGAGTGTAATACTACTAATAGAACTACAGGTCAGTTTAGAACAGGTTGAGTGTAATACTACTAATGGAACTACAGGTCAGTTTATAACAGGTTGAGTGTAATGTATAATACTACTAATGGAACTACAGGTCAGTTTATAACAGGTTGAGTGTAATGTATAATACTACTAAGGGAACTACAGGTCAGTTTATAACAGGTTGAGTGTAATGTATAATACTACTAATGGAACTACAGGTCAGTTTAGAACAGGTTGAGTGTAATACTACTAATGGAACTACAGGTCAGTTTATAACAGGTTGAGTGTAATACTACTAATGGAACTACAGGTCAGTTTAGAACAGGTTGAGTGTAATACTACTAATGGAACTACAGGTCAGTTTATAACAGGTTGAGTGTAATACTACTAATGGAACTACAGGTCAGTTTATAACAGGTTGAGTGTAATGTTTAATACTACTAAGGGAACTACAGGTCAGTTTAGAACAGGTTGAGTGTAATGTATAATACTACTAATGGAACTACAGGTCAGTTTATAACAGCTTGAGTGTAATACCACTAATGGAACTACAGGTCAGTTTAGAACAGGTTGAGTGTAATACTACTAATGGAACTACAGGTCAGTTTATAACAGGTTGAGTGTAATGTATAATACTACCAATGGAACTACAGGTCAGTTTGGAACAGGTTGAGTGTAATACTACTAATGGAACTACAGGTCAGTTTATAACAGGTTGAGTGTAATACTACTAATGGAACTACAGGTCAGTTTATAACAGGTTGAGTGTAATACTACTAAGGGAACTACAGGTCAGTTTATAACAGGTTGAGTGTAATGTTTAATACTACTAATGGAACTACAGGTCAGTTTATAACAGGTTGAGTGTAATACTACTAAGGGAACTACAGGTCAGTTTATAACAGGTTGAGTGTAATGTATAATACTACTAATGGAACTACAGGTCAGTTTAGAACAGGTTGAGTGTAATGTATAATACTACTAATGGAACTACAGGTCAGTTTATAACAGGTTGAGTGTAATACTACTAATGGAACTACAGGTCAGTTTATAACAGGTTGAGTGTAATGTATAATACTACTAATGGGACTACAGGTCAGTTTATAACAGGTTGAGTGTAATACTACTAAGGGAACTACAGGTCAGTTTATAACAGGTTGAGTGTAATACTACTAATGGAACTACAGGTCAGTTTAGAACAGGTTGAGTGTAATACTACTAAGGGAACTACAGGTCAGTTTATAACAGGTTGAGTGTAATACTACTAATGGAACTACAGGTCAGTTTAGAACAGGTTGAGTGTAATACTACTAAGGGAACTACAGGTCAGTTTATAACAGGTTGAGTGTAATACTACTAATGGAACTACAGGTCAGTTTATAACAGGTTGGGTGTAATGTATAATACTACTAAGGGAACTACAGGTCAGTTTAGAACAGGTTGAGTGTAATGTATAATACTACTAATGGAACTACAGGTCAGTTTATAACAGGTTGAGTGTAATACTACTAATGGAACTACAGGTCAGTTTATAACAGGTTGAGTGTAATGTATAATACTACTAATGGGACTACAGGTCAGTTTAGAACAGGTTGAGTGTAATGTGTAATACTACTAATGGAACTACAGGTCAGTTTAGAACAGGTTGAGTGTAATGTATAATACTACTAAGGGAACTACAGGTCAGTTTATAACAGGTTGAGTGTAATGTTTAATACTACTAATGGAACTACAGGTCAGTTTATAACAGGTTGAGTGTAATGTATAATACTACTAATGGAACTACAGGTCAGTTTATAACAGGTTGAGTGTAATACTACTAATGGAACTACAGGTCAGTTTAGAACAGGTTGAGTGTAATACTACTAATGGAACTACAGGTCAGTCTAGAACAGGTTGAGTGTAATACTACTAATGGAACTACAGGTCAGTTTATAACAGGTTGAGTGTAATATATAATACTACTAAGGGAACTACAGGTCAGTTTATAACAGGTTGGGTGTAATGTATAATACTACTAATGGGACTACAGGTCAGTTTATAACAGGTTGAGTGTAATGTATAATACTACTAATGGAACTACAGGTCAGTTTATAACAGGTTGAGTGTAATACTACTAATGGAACTACAGGTCAGTTTAGAACAGGTTGAGTGTAATACTACTAATGGAACTACAGGTCAGTCTAGAACAGGTTGAGTGTAATACTACTAATGGAACTACAGGTCAGTTTATAACAGGTTGAGTGTAATATATAATACTACTAAGGGAACTACAGGTCAGTTTATAACAGGTTGAGTGTAATGTATAATACTACTAATGGGACTACAGGTCAGTTTATAACAGGTTGAGTGTAATGTATAATACTACTAAGGGAACTACAGGTCAGTTTATAACAGGTTGAGTGTAATACTACTAATAGAACTACAGGTCAGTTTATAACACGTTGAGTGTAATGTATAATACTACTAAGGGAACTACAGGTCAGTTTATAACAGGTTGAGTGTAATGTATAATACTACTAATGGAACTACAGGTCAGTTTATAACAGGTTGAGTGTTATACTACTAATATAACTACAGGTCAGTTTAGAATAGTTTGGGTGTAATGTATAATACTACTAATGGAACTACAGGTCAGTTTAGAACAGGTTGAGTGTAATACTACTAATGGAACTACAGGTCAGTTTAGAACAGGTTGAGTGTAATACTACTAATGGAACTACAGGTCAGTTTATAACAGGTTGAGTGTAATGTATAATACTACTAATGGAACTACAGGTCAGTTTATAACAGGTTGAGTGTAATACTACTAATGGAACTACAGGTCAGTTTATAACAGGTTGAGTGTAATGTATAATACTACTAATGGAACTACAGGTCAGTTTATAACAGGTTGAGTGTAATGTATAATCCTACTAATGGAACTACAGGTCAGTTTATAACAGGTTGAGTGTTATACTACTAATGGAACTACAGGTCAGTTTAGAATAGGTTGGGTGTAATGTATAATACTACTAATGGAACTACAGGTCAGTTTAGAACAGGTTGAGTGTAATGTATAATACTACTAATGGAACTACAGGTCAGTTTATAACAGGTTGAGTGAATCTGCCTAAAGGAAATGTAGGTATTTGTGGATCATCTCTGAAAACAACAGGTTTATTCCATCGCTGGTCCTGAGAACGATGTTGTCCGGCTGGTTCTCAGTCTAAAGGTCAGTAGGTCATCTGGACGACAGTTCGCTCAGACCAGAGCTAGCAAAAGGCCCTACTGTCTGACCGGTCGCAGGATTCTCCCACCAAACTGTCATCTACATTATTTTACTAACAGTTTCTCTGTAGCTGCTGAGCTTCTCCCCCCGACGCTCAGTTCTCTAGTGGATTCATAGAGTTATAAACACTAGGATGGTTTCTACAGGGACCTCACTAGTGTTTTCAGCTCTGTGATTCAGCCCTACTGCGAGTAGTATTGTTTAGTTCCGTAGTGTTCCTCTTGTGGAAGACATCTCTACTGGCTCTAACCTCCTTTCTCTGATTTCTCTTTCTCTCTCTATCTCCCCCTCTATCTCTCTCTTTCTCTCTATATATCCCCCTCTATCTCTCTATCTCCCCCTCTATATATACCTTTCATTCCCTCCCTCCCCCCACCCTCTCTCCCTCCCCCCTCCCTCCCCCTCTCCCCTTCCCTCCCTCCGTCCCCCTCTCTATCTCTCCCTGCCCCCTCCATCTCTCCCTCCCTCCCTCCCTCCCCCTCTCCCTCCCTACCTCTCCCCCTTCCTCCCTCCCTCCTTCCCTCCCTCCCTCCGTCCCCCTCCCTCCTTCACTCCCTTCCTCCGTCCCCCTCCCTCCTTCACTCTCTCCCTCCCTCCCCCTCTCTCTCTCCCTCCCTCCCTCTCTCCCTCCCTCCCTCTCTCCCTCCCTCCCTCCCTCCCTCCCTCCCCCTCTCTATCTCTCCCTCCAGAGGAGTTCAGGGTCAGAGCTGCAGGAGATCATGCGGCGGCGTCAGGAGAAGCTGTTAGTCGCGGCCTGTGACTCAGGAGTGGAGTCATTGGACGAGTGCAGCAGCCACTGACCCCCCCCCCAGGCCTCGCCCACCTCCCTCGTGACCACGCCCCTTTACGTTGTCCCGGTTTCTGTTTCCAGGACGCCACGGAGCGCGCCCAGTTCGCTGAGATCCTGAGACGACGACAGGAGCTTCTGGAGCAGTCCCCTTAGAAGGGAAGCAACACTAGACAGACAAGAGACTGGAACATCTGGAGCAGTCCCCTTAGAAGGGAAGCAACACTAGACAGACAGAGACTGGAACATCTGGAGCAGTCCCCTTAGAAGGGAAGCAACACTAGACAGACAAGAGACTGGAACATCTGGAGCAGTCCCCTTAGAAGGGAAGCAACACTAGACAGACAAGAGACTGGAACATCTGGAGCAGTCCCCTTTAGAAGGGAAGCAACACTAGACAGACAAGAGACTGGAACATCTGGAGCAGTCCCCTTAGAAGGGAAGCAACACTAGACAGACAAGAGACTGGAACATCTGGAGCAGTCCCCTTAGAAGGGAAGCAACACTAGACAGACAAGAGACTGGAACATCTGGAGCAGTCCCCTTTAGAAGGGAAGCAACACTAGACAGACAAGAGACTGGAACATCTGGAGCAGTCCCCTTAGAAGGGAAGCAACACTAGACAGACAAGAGACTGGAACATCTGGAGCAGTCCCCTTTAGAAGGGAAGCAACACTAGACAGACAGAGACTGGAACATCTGGAGCAGTCCCCTTTAGAAGGGAAGCAACACTAGACAGACAAGAGACTGGAACATCTGGAGCAGTCCCCTTTAGAAGGGAAGCAACACTAGACAGACAAGAGACTGGAACATCTGGAGCAGTCCCCTTAGAAGGGAAGCAACACTAGACAGACAAGAGACTGGAACATCTGGAGCAGTCCCTTTAGAAGGGAAGCAACACTAGACAGACAGAGGACTGGAGCGTTCGACATGGACTACAGCACGCCAGCGTTAGCATCCCAACCCGGGATGCCTGATGGGAATACCTGTGGATTTATACACTTCAACAAACTATTATTGTCTTTGATTAAAAAAATGTGTCTGTTATTTCATGCACAGGATGATTGGGGGGGGGGGGAAGTAGCAGGAGAAAATAGTTTCCACCTACACCTCATTGGGACCAGAGTTATTCTAGATACAGGTGTCATTGTTGTCTTTTTGGGGGGAGGAGGGGTGTGTCTGTGAAGGATAAACACAGAATCGATCAGGTGTGGTCTTGACGTAATCGAACCGATCAAATTAACCACCTTTTCTGTGACTAGATTCTGATCTCTAGACTATTTCAGATATGAAACGATAGATGTTTATAATAACCAAAAAAAACGTTTGAATATTATTAATCATTATTGTGTAAATCTTCAGGTTTACTGGGCAAAGAGAGGAATATGATATTTATGTGTATCCTGTTTTATGTTATGGTAATGCCAAAAAATAGTAAACTTTATATAAATGACATCGGGTCAAATTAATTTCAGATACAGGTGTTTTTAAGAGTGGAAAGATGTGTTTTTTCTTTCTTTCGTAAAAAGGTGCATCAGATAATATTGACTGTGATAAACATGCTTCCGTTCATCATGTCATGTATGTGGTCATAGCCAGCGGTGCAGTGGTGACTGGAGAAAGTGGGTAGACTCACATTTCGCAAGAGAAAACATTTTCAACCAGCTCACCCGGCAAAGGAAGGGCGACCTGTGTGAACAATTAGATGGGGAAACAGTGACATATACTCTGAATGATCTAAAATCCGGTATTGGTCTTTCACAGTCAGGCCAAACCAAGCTGTATTGGTCTTTCACAGTCAGGCCAAACCAAGCTGTATTGGTCTTTCACAGTCAGGCCAAACCAAGCTGTACAGGTCGTATTAGTCTTTCACAGTCAGGCCAAACCAAGCTGTACTGGTCGTATTGGTCTTTCACAGTCAGGCCAAACCAAGCTGTACTGGTCTTTCACAGTCAGGCCAAACCAAGCTGTACAGGTCGTATTAGTCTTTCACAGTCAGGCCAAACCAAGCTGTACTGGTCGTATTGGTCTTTCACAGTCAGGCCAAACCAAGCTGTACTGGTCTTTCACAGTCAGGCCAAACCAAGCTGTACTGGTCGTATTGGTCTTTCACAGTCAGGCCAAGCCAAGCTGTACAGGTCGTATTGGTCTTTCACAGTCAGGCCAAACCAAGCTGCACAGGTCGTATTGGTCTTTCACAGTCAGGCCAAACCAAGCTGTACTGGTTGTATTGGTCTTTCACAGTCAGGCCAGACCAAGCTGTATTGGTCTTTCACAGTCAGGCCAAACCAAGCTGTATTGGTCTTTCACAGTCAGGCCAAATCAAGCTGTACTGGTCATATTGGTCTTTCACAGTCAGGCCAAACCAAGCTGTATTGGTCTTTCACAGTCAGGCCAAATCAAGCTGTACTGTTCATATTGGTCTTTCACAGTCAGGCCAAACCAAGCTGTATTGGTCTTTCACAGTCAGGCCAAACCAAGCTGTATTGGTCTTTCACAGTCAGGCCAAATCAAGCTGTACAGGTCATATTGGTCTTTCACAGTCAGGCCAAACCAAGCTGTACTGGTCGTATTGGTCTTTCACAGTCAGGCCAAACCAAGCTGTACTGGTCCTATTGGTCTTTCACAGTCAGGCCAAACCAAGCTGTACAGGTCATATTGGTCTTTCACAGTCAGGTCAAACCAAGCTGTACTGGTCGTATTGGTCTTTCACAGTCAGGCCAAACCAAGCTGTACTGGTCGTATTGGTCTTTCACAGTCAGGTCAACCCAAGCTGTATTGGTATTTCACAGTCAGGTCAAACCAAGCTGTACAGGTCGTATTGGTCTTTCACAGTCAGGCCAAACCAAGCTGTACTGTTCATATTGGTCTTTCAGTCAGGCCAGACCAAGCTGTATTGGTCTTTCACAGTCAGGCCAAACCAAGCTGTACAGGTCATATTGGTCTTTCACAGTCAGGCCAAACCAAGCTGTACAGGTCGTATTGGTCTTTCACAGTCAGGCCAAACCAAGCTGTACTGGTCGTATTGGTCTTTCACAGTCAGGTCAACCCAAGCTGTATTGGTCTTTCACAGTCAGGTCAAACCAAGCTGTACAGGTCGTATTGGTCTTTCACAGTCAGGCCAAACCAAGCTGTACAGGTCGTATTGGTCTTTCACAGTCAGGCCAAACCAAGCTGTACAGGTCGTATTGGTCTTTCACAGTCAGGTCAAACCAAGCTGTACAGGTCGTATTGGTCTTTCACAGTCAGGCCAAACCAAGCTGTACAGGTCGTATTGGTCTTTCACAGTCAGGCCAAACCAAGCTGTACTGGTCGTATTGGTCTTTCACAGTCAGGCCAAACCAAGCTGTACTGGTCGTATTGGTCTTTCACAGTCAGGCCAAACCAAGCTGTACAGGTCGTATTGGTCTTTCACAGTCAGGCCAAACCAAGCTGTACAGGTCGTATTGGTCTTTCACAGTCAGGCCAAACCAGGGGACAGTGGGGGCTATTCAGCAGCCTGATGGGGAGAACAGGCCGTGGCTCGGGTGTCCTGTAGAGCAGGCAGTGAGCACCCAATGGTGTCCTGTAGAGCAGGCAGTGAGCACCCAATGGTGTCCTGTAGAGCAGGCAGTGAGCACCCAATGGTGTCCTGGAAGACAAGCAGTGAGCACCCAATGGTGTCCTGGAAGACAAGCAGTGAGCACCCAATGGTGTCCGGAAAGACAAGCAGTGAGCACCCAATGGTGTCCTGGAAGACAGGCAGTGAGCACCCAATGGTGTCCTGTAGAGCAGGCAGTGAGCACCCACTGGTGTCCTGGAAGACAGACAGTGAGCACCCAATGGTGTCCTGGAAGACAAGCAGTGAGCACCCAATGGTGTCCTGGAAGACAGGCAGTGAGCACCCAATGGTGTCCTGGAAGACAAGCAGTGAGCACCCAATGGTGTCCTGGAAGACAGGCAGTGAGCACCCAATGGTGTCCTGGAAGACAGGCAGTGAGCACCCAATGGTACATTCGGCTGATCGTCCCACCCTCTGTAGTGCCTTGCGGTCCGCGGCGGTGGAGTTGCCGTACCAGGCTGTGATGCAGCCTGACAGTGATGCTCTCGATGGTGCTCCTGTAGAACACTGTGAGGGCCTTTGGAAAGAGGACTAATTTCTTCTGCCTCCCTGAGGTTGAAGAGTCGCTGTCGTGTCTTCCTCACCACAGAGTCAGCGTGGTTCGACCATTTCAGCTCCTCTGAGACGTTTCTGACCATCTCCATGGCGGCCCCGTTAATGAGGACGGGGGCGTTCCCTGGTTCCTCCTGAAGTCCACAGTCAGTCAGCTCCTTTTTGTTTTTCTGACGTTGTTGAGGGAGAGGTTGTTTACCTGGCACCACACCGTCAGAGTGCCTACCTCCTCTCTGTAGGCCGTCTGGTCGTCGTTGGTAATCAGGTCTACCTACTAATGTCATGTCGTCAGGGAACTTGATGATGGAGTTGTGAACTGTGTGAGGCCAGTCAGTCGTGGATATACAGGGACTACAGGAGGGGACTGAGGAGTGTAGAGGAGGTCATGTTTCCTACCTTCACCACCTGGGGGCGTTCCGTCAGGAAGTCCAGGACCCAGTTTTGTAACGGCCGTCGTAGTGAATGGACCAAGGCGCAGCGGGTTGAGTGCTCATTTTTTTACTTTTATTGAACACTTAACGAAAAAACAAGGAAACGAACGACAGCTAGACGGTTTTGCAGGCTAACACACACAACAATGCAAAATCAACTTCCCACAAAAGACAGGAGGAAAAAGGGCTACCTAAGTATGGCTCCCAATCAGCGACAACGATGTACAGCTGTTCCTGATTGAGAGCCATACCAGGCCAACACAAAGAAATACACAACAAAGATAGGAACATAGAAATAGAAACTATAGAACATACATAAAACCCCGAAACACACAAAACAAACACACCCCTGCCACGTCCTGACCAAACTACAATAACAAAATGACCCCTTTACTGGTCAGGACGTGACACAGCTGCAGAGGGAGGAGTTCAGACCCAGCGCCGTGAGCTTTGTGGTGAGTTTAAAGGGCACTATGGTAATGAAGGATGAGCTGTAGTCAATGAACAGCATCCTCACAAATGCATTCCTCTGGTCCAGGTGGGTGAGGGCACGGCTAGGTTTGGTTAGCTGTGTTTCTGTAGCACATGAGATGGAGTTTGATAAACCAATAGCCACTGGATTGATGTAAATAATCCTGATATCATTCTGCCAGGTAGACAGAGGCTACTTTTTAATTAACATTTAATAGAGAAGGTTTTTAGGGAAGCCTTTCCATCTACCAGAAGACGGTTAGGCCTGTTGTTAGCATCGCTATATTTTTCCTGCTCCTTAATTGTTTGAAACCTGGACGTTTTACTTCAGATTATGAGGCATGTGTTACATTCTTCAAATTAGTTTATAGCCAAAATCCCACCAGAGAAACATGGAGGCCATTGTTATATGAAGACTTCCTAATATGAGCTGTCCTGTTCTGTTGGTTTTCAAATCAACTTTCTTTCATTGTCCAGCAGCCAAATACACAATCCTGGTCATATCAGGTTGTTGCATCTTTAGATCTCACATAACAACCCATGAAAGTTGTTGATAATCCTAGTCATATCAGCAACCAATGATAGTTGTTGCATCTTTAGATCTCCCCTAACAACCCATGATAGTTGTTGTATCTTTAGATCTCCCCTAACAACCCATGATAATTGTTGCATCTTTAGATCTCCCCCAACAACCCATGGTAGTTGTTGCATCTCTAGATCTCCCCTAACAACCCATGATAGTTGTTGATAATCCTGGTCATATCAGCAACCCATGATAGTTGTTGCATCTTTAGATCTCCCCTCTTTTTACATTTCTAATGGATATTTCCATCTGTAACGTGGTTTGTTACCACGAACGGGCCAGCTGCAGTCTACAGTCTAATGGATATTTCCATGAACGGGCCAGCTGCAGTCTACAGTCTAATGGATATTTCCACATCTACGGTGTGCATTTTAGGACAGTGTTTTCCCACAAATTGCATGTTGGAATATTTGTGCTGTTCTAGGTCTACTGCCGTGTGCACATCGCTGCGCTTAAAATGTGAAGAAACAAGGTAAACATTCTGATCTGTTCCATCAGCCTTATTCATTGATACGGGGTATACCTCCACTACACTACACTGATACGGGGTATACCTCCACTACACTACACTGATACGGGGTATACCTCCACTACACTACACTGATACGGGGTATACCTCCACTACACTACACTGATACGGGGTATACCTCCACTACACTACACTGATACGGGGTATACCTCCACTACACTACACTGATACGGGGTATACCTCCACTACACTACACTGATACGGGGTATACCTCCACTACACTACACTGATACGGGGTATACCTCCACTACACTACACTGATCTGATACGGGGTATACCTCCACTACACTACACTGATACGGGGTATACCTCCACTACACTACACTGATACGGGGTATACCTCCACTACACTACACTGATACGGGGTATACCTCCACTACACTACCCTGATACGGGGTATACCTCCACTACACTGATACGGGGTATACCTCCACTACACTACACTGATACGGGGTATACCTCCACTACACTACACTGATACGGGGTATACCTCCACTACACTACACTGATACGGGGTATACCTCCACTACACTACACTGATACGGGGTATACCTCCACTAGACTACACTGATACGGGGTATACCTCCACTACACTACACTGATACGGGGTATACCTCCACTACACTACACTGATACGGGGTATACCTCCACTACACTACACTGATACGGGGTATACCTCCACTACACTACACTGATACGGGGTATACCTCCACTAGACTACACTGATACGGGGTATACCTCCACTACACTACACTGATACGGGGTATACCTCCACTACACTACACTGATACGGGGTATACCTCCACTACACTACATTGATACGGGGTATACCTCCACTACACTACACTGATACGGGGTATACCTCCACTACACTGATACGGGGTATACCTCCACTACACTACACTGATACGGGGCATACCTCCACTACACTACACTGATACGGGGTATACCTCCACTACACTACACTGATACGGGGTATACCTCCACTACACTACATTGATACGGGGTATACCTCCACTACACTACACTGATACGGGGTATACCTCCACTACACTACACTGATACGGGGTATACCTCCACTACACTACACTGATACGGGGTATACCTCCACTACACTACATTGATACGGGGTATACCTCCACTACACTGATACGGGGTATACCTCCACTACACTACACTGATACGCATCCTGGGGATTAACAGGTGAGTTAACAGGTTAACCATGTCTACACAGGTGAGTTAACAGGTTAATCATGTCTACACAGGTGAGTTAACAGGTTAATCATGTCTACACAGGTGAGTTAACAGGTTAATCACGTCTACACAGGTGAGTTAACAGGTTAAACATGTCTACACAGGTTAATCATGTCTACACAGGTGAGTTAACAGGTTAATCATGTCTACACAGGTGAGTTAACAGGTTAATCATGTCTACACAGGTGAGTTAACAGGTTAACCATGTCTACACAGGTGAGTTAACAGGTTAATCACATCTACACAGGTGAGTTAACAGGTTAACCATGTCTACACAGGTGAGTTAACAGGTTAATCATGTCTACACAGGTGAGTTAACAGGTTAATCATGTCTACACAGGTGAGTTAACAGGTTAATCATGTCTACACAGGTGAGTTAACAGGTTAACCATGTCTACACAGGTGAGTTAACAGGTTAATTACGTCTACACAGGTGAGTTAACAGGTTAATCATGTCTACACAGGTTAATCATGTCTACACAGGTGAGTTAACAGGTTAATCATGTCTACACAGGTGAGTTAACAGGTTAATCATGTCTACACAGGTTAATCATGTCTACACAGGTGAGTTAACAGGTTAATCATGTCTACACAGGTGAGTTAACAGTTTAACCATGTCTACACAGGTGAGTTAACAGGTTAATCATGTCTACACAGGTGAGTTAACAGGTTAATCACGTCTACACAGGTGAGTTAACAGGTTAATCATGTCTACACAGGTGAGTTAACAGGTTAATCATGTCTACACAGGTGAGTTAACAGGTTCATCATGTCTACACAGGTGAGTTAACAGGTTAATCACGTCTACACAGGTGAGTTAACAGGTTAATCATGTCTACACAGGTGAGTTAACAGGTTAATCATGTCTACACAGGTGAGTTAACAGGTTAATCATGTCTGCACAGGTGAGTTAACAGGTTGTAAACTAACATAAGTCAATAGGTTTATCTGTATGTCTGTATGCATTACTACAGTAGCAGGGAAATTATATCGGGACGACATAGAAGAGATTCTAAAATCATCTCTAAAATAATTCATTACCAGAGCAGAGTTTAGTATATTAGAGTAAGACCTGGCCGAGCATGTAGGTGACCTACCTAGATGACCTCTACACTAACCTACTGACCTCTACACTTACCTTCTGACCTCTACACTTACCTAGCTGACCTCTACACTTACCTAGCTGACCTCTACACTTACCTACTGACCTCTACACTTACCTAGCTGACCTCTACACTTACCTACTGACCTCTACACTTACCTAGCTGACCTCTACACTTACCTAGCTGACCTCTACACTTACCTACTGACCTCTACACCTACCTAGCTGACCTCTACACTTACCTAGCTGACCTCTACACTTACCTAGCTGACCTCTACACTTACCTAGCTGACCTCTACACTTACCTAGCTGACCTCTACACTTACCTACTGACCTCTACACTTACCTAGCTGACCTCTACACTTACCTAGCTGACCTCTACACTTACCTACTGACCTCTACACTTACCTAGATGACCTCTACACTTACCTAGCTGACCTCTACACTTACCTAGCTGACCTCTACACTTACCTACTGACCTCTACACTTACCTATCTGACCTCTACACTTACCTAGCTGACCTCTACACCTACCTAGCTGACCTCTACACTTACCTAGCTGACCTCTACACTTACCTACTGACCTCTACACTAACCTACTGACCTCTACACTTACCTAGCTGACCTCTACACTTACCTACTGACCTCTACACTTACCTAGATGACCTCTACACTTACCTACTGACCTCTACACTTACCTACTGACCTCTACACTTACCTAGCTGACCTCTACACTTACCTACTGACCTCTACACTTACCTAGATGACCTCTACACTTACCTAGCTGACCTCTACACTTACCTACTGACCTCTACACTTACCTAGCTGACCTCTACACTTACCAAGCTGACCTCTACACTTACCTACTGACCTCTACACTTACCTAGCTGACCTCTACACTTACCTAGCTGACCTCTACACTTACCTAGATGACCTCTACACTTACCTAGCTGACCTCTACACTTACCTACTGACCTCTACACTTACCTAGCTGACCTCTACACTTACCTAGCTGACCTCTACACTTACCTAGATGACCTCTACACCTACCTAGCTGACCTCTACACTTACCTACTGACCTCTACACTTACCTAGCTGACCTCTACACTTACCTAGCTGACCTCTACACTTACCTACTGACCTCTACACTTACCTATCTGACCTCTACACTTACCTAGCTGACCTCTACACCTACCTAGCTGACCTCTACACTTACCTAGCTGACCTCTACACTGACCTACTGACCTCTACACTTACCTAGCTGACCTCTACACTTACCTACTGACCTCTACACTTACCTAGCTGACCTCTACACTTACCTAGCTGACCTCTACACTTACCTACTGACCTCTACACTTACCTACTGACCTCTACACTTACCTAGCTGACCTCTACACTTACCTACTGACCTCTACACTAACCTAGCTGACCTCTACACCTACCTAGCTGACCTCTACACCTACCTAGCTGACCTCTAGACATGTTTAGTAGGTGACCTACCTTGCTGACCTCTAGACATGTTTACTAGGTGACCTACCTAGCTACACACAGATATTATAATGGAAAAGTCTCTTAAATCGGTTCGTTTTTCTATCTCCAGGTTTTCGGAGGACAACTCATTCCACCGGTAGTTTAAACTACAGACTTTGTGTCCGATGTTTATCTTATTAATATGGGTCGAAAAATGACTTGGAAGACCAGAATGTGTTTTTGTTTAGTAAAACAATCCTACTCCAACACAGGGACAGTAACAGCAGTGTGGCGACTCCACACACGTCAGGCTGCTGTGTGTGTAGATGGATGCAGTTCCAGACACAACCACTAGAGGGACGAGAGGAAAACTTCTATTCGAAATGCCTGCACAGGATCAGATGTACACTATATACTAACCAATACATTTGTTGGCTTAATGTGTCATTTTTTTAGTACATCAGAAATGTTTGTGGTCTGTTCTCACTGGTGTTTTGTTTGGCCAGTTTAACCCACAGGCCTGATGTTTTCATGTGCCTGGGACTTTTAAGCACCAGCTGTCAGAGCAGCTCACAGATCACTGCACCTGTACATAGCCCATCTGTAAACAGCCCATCCAACTACCTCATCCCCATACTGTATTTATTTATTTATCTTGCTCCTTTGCACCCAAGTATCTCTAATTGCACATTCATCTTCTGCACATACTACCATTCCAGTGTTTAATTGCTATATTGTAATTACTTCGCCACTATGGCCTATTTATTGCCTTAACTTACCTCATTTGCATTCACTGTATATAGACTTTTTAGTTTTCTTTTGTTCTGCTGTATTATTGACTGTATGTTTGTTTTACTCCATGTGTAACTCTGTGTTGTTGTATGTGTCGAACTGCTTTGCTTTATCTTGGCCAGGTCGCAGTTGGAAATGAGAACTTGTTCTCAACTAACCTACCTGGTTAAATAAAGGACTTGTTCTCTACTAGCCTACCTGGTTAAATAAAGGACTTGTTCTCAACTAGCCTACCTGGTTAAATAAAGGACTTGTTCTCTACTAGCCTACCTGGTTAAATAAAGGTGAAATAAAATAAATAAAAATGTGTCACTTATGGGAAAGTGAATAGGGAAATGTTTAGGAAACTGGGGAGAGCATTGACCAGAAGTCTATGGCTCTGACACTGCATCAGATCCAATATGGAGACCCAGTGGCCCTGCCAGATCCAGTATGGAGACCCAGTGGCCCTGCCAGATCCAATATGGAGACCCAGTGGCCCTGCCAGATCCAATATGGAGACCCAGTGGCCCTGCCAGACCAGTGGAGCCCCCTAGCTGCCAGGTCTGTGTTAATGTTGCCAACTCTAAATGCTTTGGTTACTGAATGATAATGTAGAGATAATATATATATATATAAATAAAACATGTCTTTAAGGTGTAGCACGTTCTTAAAAAATAAAAAAGAATAATAATCTCCCAGAAATCATTATTTATTTAACCAGGCAAGTCAGTTAAGACCAAATTATTATTTACAATGACGGCCTAGGAACAGTGGGGTTTAACTGCCTTGTTCAGGGGGCAGAACGACAGATTTCGTACCTTGTCAGCTTGAGGATTTGATCGTCCAACCTTGCGGTTACAAGTCCAACGCTCTAACCACTAGGCTACACTGCCGCCCCATTCGGAAGAGATGTGCAATTTGCAAAACGTTGTTTGTGTCAATCGAGGTCAAATACAAATGGATGTGTTTTGAGGGGAGATTTTGTTAAAACTATTTCTAATTGTATGTGTTTTGTTATCATGGTGCCTTTTTTCACATAAATCTGCTAATTCTGCAATAAACACAGTGATTTTAGAAACCAGATCCCACAAAGAAACCATTGTCCATGTTGAATCACCTTGTACAGAATCACAAGTCATGTTGATTCACCTTGTAGAGAATCACCAGTCATGTTGATTCACCTTGTAGAGAATCACCAGTCATGTTGATTCACCTTGTAGAGAATCACCAGTCATGTTGATTCACCTTGTAGAGAATCACCAGTCATGTTGATTCACCTTGTAGAGAATCACAAGTCATGTTAATTCACCTTGTAGAGAATCACCTTGTAGAGAATCACCAGTCATGTTGATTCACCTTGTAGAGAATCACCAGTCATGTAGAATCACCAGTCATGTTGATTCACCTTGTAGAGAATGATTCACCTTGTTGATTCACCTTGTAGAGAATCCCCAGTCATGTATTCACTGACAATCTGTCTGATATTGCAACTTTTTATTTTTTCCAACACATATATATACACACACACACACACACACACACACACACACACACACACACACACACACACACACACACACAGAGAGAGAGACATCCATTAAAACTCTGTGACGATAATCCCAGTACCAGATCCTCCATCTAATTGAAGTGACACGACGCACAATAAAATGGCAGCAATGAGAAACCAGCCTGACTGGACTGATGAACGCTGAGCGAGAGAGAGACAGACAGACAGACAGACAGACAGACAGACAGACAGACAGACAGACAGACAGAGAGAACTGGGAAATGTGTTCAGTACCCGGGAATAGAAACATCTGTGTTCTGGTTCTGTCCAGTAGCTGTGTCAGACCAGTAGACCAAAGGGCTGAGGTTTCCAATCCCTGCTTTCCAGTCAGTCATACTGTCCAACCCCTCCCACACAGCGGCTTTCTGACTGCGTCCCAAATGCTACCCTATTCTCTAGGGTAGTGTTTCCCCAACTCCAGTCCTCCAGTACGCCCAACTCCAGTCCTCCAGTACGCCCAACTCCAGTCCTCCAGTACGCCCAACTCCAGTCCTCCAGTACCCTATTCTCTAGGGCAGTGTTTCCCCCACTCCAGTCCTCCAGTACGCCCAACTCCAGTCCTAAAGTACCCTATTCTCTAGGGCAGTGTTTCCCCAACTCCAGTCCTCCAGTACGCCCAACTCCAGTCCTCCAGTACCCTATTCTCTAGGGCAGTGTTTCCCCAACTCCAGTCCTCCAGTACGCCCAACTCCAGTCCTAAAGTACCCTATTCTCTAGGGCAGTGTTTCCCCCAGAAACAGAGTTGTTCCAGAATGAGTGTGTAGTACACGGAGGAATAGACTTGTTCCAGAATGAGAGTGTAGTACACGGAGGAACAGAGTTGTTCCAGAATGAGTGTGTAATACATGGAGGAACAGAGTTGTTCCGGTTATCAGGAATATATATATACAGTGTATCAGATGGAGAACAGTGATAATAGAAGCCCTGTCATGTAACTAGTGATGCACATTTCTGATCATTTACACAAAAAGTCACAGCTTTCCCAGAAATCCTGTTTTTTGGAGGATTACGGATTTTCCTTCTTATTCCCTCCTGATTCCCGGAAATCTTCCACCTGGGATTTCTGGAAAAAACCTGGGAATTTTGGAAGTCTAAACCTAAGGTCAATATGAGGTCAGGGTAGTTGACCCTTCACCTCTGTAAACACTTGGTGCTCCTCTAACTAAGGGAGTGGTGAGACGAGACGGACGGACAGAGACAGATGAGCTGGAGACGGATGGACAGAGACAGATGAGCTGGAGACGGATGGACAGAGACAGATGAGCTGGAGACGGAAGGACAGAGACAGAAGCCCTGACTCTTAACTCACTAGTTACCTCACCAAGCCAGTACAGAAGCCCTGACTCTTAACTCAGTAGTTACCTCACCAAGCCAGTACAGAAGCCCTGACTCTTAACTCAGTAGTTACCTCACCAAGCCAGTACAGAAGCCCTGACTCTTAACTCACTAGTTACCTCACCAAGCCAGTACAGAAGCCCTGACTCTTAACTCAGTAGTTACCTCACCAAGCCAGTACAGAAGCCCTGACTCTTAACTCACTAGTTACCTCACCAACAATCAAATGTTTGATAAATGTACCTCGATAATAAAGTACCTTGATAATTCTGAGCTAGAGTGAGGAGAATGTTGTTGTTGTTGATTTGATGTTTTCTTCGGTTAATCCATTTCCTTACCTGTCCAGAGGTAAACTGGTCATTCCACCCTAGTGGGAGGTTCCCTCTCCCTGTCACATCAGAACTGTGCTTAGTCTGTAGGTCTGATGTCATCACCGGGGGACACAGGAAGTACCTAATCTGATATGCACATTTACAACATGCAACGTTCATGTCTCAACACTTGACTGCAACTAACAACCAATTACATACCTTGGTAAACAAATGACAGTTTTAAAACCTCCCATCGTCTAGAAGACATCCCTCTTGTTGTTTCAGTAAACAGTTTTAAAAACCTCCCCGTCGTTTCTTGTTGTTTCAGTAAACAGGTTTACATGACAGTTAAAACCTCCCCATCGTCTAGAAGACATCCCTCTTGCTGTTTCACAGTTAAAACCTCCCTAACTTCTAGAAGACATCTCTCTTGTTGTTTCAGTAAACAGGTTTAAATGATAGTTTAAAACCTCCCCATCGTTTCTTGTTGTTTCAGTAAACAGGTTTACATGACAGTTAAAACCTCCCCATCGTCTAGAAGACATCCCTCTTGCTGTTTCACAGTTAAAACCTCCCCAACGTTTCTATACCAGACGAGGTCTGTTATGTCTCCACGGTACAGTAGGCAGCAGCATCATCAGTCTCAGGGCAGTGTGACGTGGACCAGACAGAAACACTCTCCTCTCAGCTCTCCTCTCCTGTCATTAAAATGGCCACGGCCAATCCAAGGTCAAAGGGCAAAGCACAACAATAGATCCACAGTCTAAATTGGCATTCCACAGTTTCTAGCCAATAGAAACACGGTCTCTAGATTAGAACAGTCTCTAGCCAATAGAAACACAGTATTTAGCGTCTAAATTAAACATTCCACAACCCATGTCTTGTCATGGTACAGTGATGTTGACAAGCCGGCAGACGGCTGAAACGATACGGGCCTTTCCTCCAAGAGCAATCTGTCTGTAACGGGCCTTTCCTCCAAGAGCAATCTGTCTGTAACGGGCCTTTCCTCCAAGAGCAATCTGTCTGTAACGGGCCTTTCCTCCAAGAGCAATCTGTCTGTAACGGGCCTTTCCTCCAAGAGCAACCTGTCTGTAACGGGCCTTTCCTCCAAGAGCAATCTGTCTGTAACGGGCCTTTCCTCCAAGAGCAATCTGTCTGTAACGGGCCTTTCCTCCAAGAGCAATCTGTCTGTAACGGGCCTTTCCTCCAAGAGCAATCTGTCTGTAATGGGCCTTTCCTCCAAGAGCAGTCTGTCTGTAACGGGCCTTTCCTCCAAGAGCAATCTGTCTGTAACGGGCCTTTCCTCCAAGAGCAGTCTGTCTGTAACGGGCCTTTCCTCCAAGAGCAATCTGTCTGTAACGGGCCTTTCCTCCAAGAGCAGTCTGTCTGTAACGGGCCTTTCCTCCAAGAGCAGTCTGTCTGTAACAGGCCTTTCCTCCAAGAGCAATCTGTCTGTAACGGGCCTTTCCCCCAAGAGCAATCTGTCTGTAACAGGCCTTTCCTCCAGTGTCTCCAGCCAGGGTGGCAGTGTAAAGTAGAGAATGGAAGTTTGTTACAGCTGGAGACGGTGTCTGAGATGTCAAGTTTGTTGCAGCTGGAGACGGTGTCTGAAATGTGAAGTTTGTTGCAGCTGGAGACGGTGTCTGAGATGTGTTGCAGCTGGAGACGGTGTCTGAGATGGGAAGTTTGTTGCAGCTGGAGACGGTGTCTGAGATGTGAAGCTTGTTGCAGCTGGAGACAGTGTCTGAGATGTGAAGCTTGTTGCAGCTGGAGACGGTGTCTGAGATGTGTTGCAGCTGGAGACGGTGTCTGAGATGTGTTACAGCTGGAGACGGTGTCTGAGATGTGAAGCTTGTTGCAGCTGGAGACGGTGTCTGAGATGTGTTGCAGCTGGAGACGGTGTCTGAGATGTGAAGCTTGTTGCAGCTGGAGACGGTGTCTGAGATGTGAAGTTTGTTACAGCTGGAGACGGTGTCTGAGATGTGTTGCAGCTGGAGACGGTGTCTGAGATGTGTTGCAGCTGGAAACGGTGTCTGAGATGTGTTGCAGCTGGAGACGGTGTCTGAGATGTGTTGCAGCTGGAGACGGTGTCTGAGATGGGAAGTTTGTTGCAGCTGGAGACGGTGTCTGAGATGGGAAGTTTGTTACAGCTGGAGACGGTGTCTGAGATGTGTTGCAGCTGGAGACGGTGTCTGAGATGTGTTGCAGCTGGAGACGGTGTCTGAGATGTGTTGCAGCTGGAAACGGTGTCTGAGATGTGTTGCAGCTGGAGACGGTGTCTGAGATGGGAAGTTTGTTGCAGCTGGAGACGGTGTCTGAGATGTGAAGCTTGTTGCAGCTGGAGACAGTGTCTGAGATGTGAAGCTTGTTGCAGCTGGAGACAGTGTCTGAGATGGGAAGTTTGTTGCAGCTGGAGACGGTGTCTGAGATGTGTTGCAGCTGGAGACGGTGTCTGAGATGTGTTGCAGCTGGAGACGGTGTCTGAGATGTGAAGCTTGTTGCAGCTGGAGACGGTGTCTGAGATGTGTTGCAGCTGGAGACAGTGTCTGAGATGTGAAGTTTGTTACAGCTGGAGACGGTGTCTGAGATGTGAAGTTTGTTACAGCTGGAGACGGTGTCTGAGATGGGAAGTTTGTTACAGCTGGAGACGGTGTCTGAGAAGGGAAGTTTGTTGCAGCTGGAGACGGTGTCTGAGATGTGTTGCAGCTGGAGACGGTGTCTGAGATGGGAAGTTTGTTACAGCTGGAGACGGTGTCTGAGATGTGTTGCAGCTGGAGACGGTGTCTGAGATGGGAAGTTTGTTACAGCTGGAGACGGTGTCTGAGATGGGAAGTTTGTTGCAGCTGGAGACGGTGTCTGAGATGTGTTGCAGCTGGAGACGGTGTCTGAGATGTGTTGCAGCTGGAGACGGTGTCTGAGATGGGAAGTTTGTTGCAGCTGGAGACGGTGTCTGAGATGTGTTGCAGCTGGAGACGGTGTCTGAGATGTGTTGCAGCTGGAGACGGTGTCTGAGATGGGAAGTTTGTTGCAGCTGGAGATGGTGTCTGAGATGTGTTGCAGCTGGAGACGGTGTCTGAGATGAGAAGTTTGTTACAGCTGGAGACGGTGTCTGAGATGAGAAGTTTGTTACAGCTGGAGACGGTGTCTGAGATGGGAAGTTTGTTACAGCTGGAGACGGTGTCTGAGATGGGAAGTTTGTTACAGCTGGAGACGGTGTCTGAGATGGGAAGTTTGTTGCAGCTGGAGACGGTGTCTGAGATGTGTTGCAGCTGGAGACGGTGTCTGAGATGGGAAGTTTGTTACAGCTGGAGACGGTGTCTGAGATGTGTTACAGCTGGAGACGGTGTCTGAGATGTGTTACAGCTGGAGACGGTGTCTGAGATGTGTTACAGCTGGAGACGGTGTCTGATAGGTGAACCACTCTCAGTTCAGTTCCACTGAGTCGCTGTGTGAAGGACGGCTCCACACGCCTTCTAAACAAGGTATTTGTCCTTTTATAAAGAGACCCTTCGGTCGTCACTCAGAGGGGTCATGCTTCCTGTCCCGACCATCCCGGGTTCCCGACGTCTCTGTCAGTCGTGTTGTAATTCTGCTGAAGGTTGAAGAGGAGAAAAAAACACATCGACCTTCATAGGGCCAGAACTCCTGGGTCCGTCTGATTCAGTGAACAAGACTCCTTCACACATCTAACACCAATTTAAAAAAAACTCCAATCCATCTTCATGTTGTTAGATTAGTCAAAACATTCTGTGTTCATGTTTTTGTTCTTGTTTTTGTTTTGTATCCATGATGAAACGTGTCTCGGTAGACAACGGGATGCCTGAAGCACGGGAGTTTGAGTGATGTCACGACCTGCAACAGGAAGAATAGGGTTAGTATTGAACTGCTAGCGTAGGGACCTGCTCAGATATAGGGTTAGTATTGAACTGCTAGCGTAGGGACCTGCTCAGAATAGGGTTAGTATTGAACTGCTAGCGTAGGGACCTGCTCAGATATAGGGTTAGTATTGAACTGCTAGCGTAGGGACCTGCTCAGAATAGGGTTAGTATAGAACTGCTAGCGTAGGGACCTGCTCAGATATAGGGTTAGCATTGAACTGCTAGCGTAGGGACCTGCTCAGATATAGGGTTAGTATTGAACTGCTAGCGTAGGGACCTGCTCAGAATAGGGTTAGTATTGAACTGCTAGCGTAGGGACCTGCTCAGATATAGGGTTAGTATTGAACTGCTAGCGTAGGGACCTGCTCAGATATAGGGTTAGTATTGAACTGCTAGCGTAGGGACCTGCTCAGATATAGGGTTAGTATTGAACTGCTAGCGTAGGGACCTGCTCAGAATAGGGTTAGCATTGAACTGCTAGCGTAGGGACCTGCTCAGAATAGGGTTAGCATTGAACTGCTAGCGTAGGGACCTGCTCAGAATACGGTTAGTATTGAACTGCTAGCGTAGGGACCTGCTCAGAATAGGGTTAGCATTGAACTGCTAGCATAGGGACCTGCTCAGATATAGGGTTAGTATTGAACTGCTAGCGTAGGGACCTGCTCAGATATAGGGTTAGTATTGAACTGCTAGCGTAGGGACCTGCTCAGATATAGGGTTAGTATTGAACTGCTAGCGTAGGGACCTGCTCAGATATAGGGTTAGTATTGAACTGCTAGCGTAGGGACCTGCTCAGAATAGGGTTAGTATTGAACTGCTAGCGTAGGGACCTGCTCAGATATAGGGTTAGTATTGAACTGCTAGCGTAGGGACCTGCTCAGAATAGGGTTAGCATTGAACTGCTAGCGTCGGGACCTGCTCAGAATAGGGTTAGTATTGAACTGCTAGCGTAGGGACCTGCTCAGATATAGGGTTAGTATAGAACTGCTAGCGTAGGGACCTGCTCAGAATAGGGTTGGTAATAAACTGCTAGCGTAGGGACCTGCTCAGAATAGGGTTAGTATAGAACTGCTAGCGTAGGGACCTGCTCAGATATAGGGTTAGTATTGAACTGCTAGCGTAGGGACCTGCTCAGAATAGGGTTAGTATTGAACTGCTAGCGTAGGGACCTGCTCAGATATAGGGTTAGCATTGAACTGCTAGCGTAGGGACCTGCTCAGATATAGGGTTAGTATTGAACTGCTAGCGTAGGGACCTGCTCAGAATAGGGTTAGTATTGAACTGCTAGCGTAGGGACCTGCTCAGAATAGGGTTAGTATAGAACTGCTAGCGTAGGGACCTGCTCAGAATAGGGTTAGCATTGAACTGCTAGCGTAGGGACCTGCTCAGATATAGGGTTAGTATTGAACTGCTAGCGTAGGGACCTGCTCAGAATAGGGTTAGTATTGAACTGCTAGCGTAGGGACCTGCTCAGAATAGGGTTAGTATTGAACTGCTAGCGTAGGGACCTGCTCAGATATAGGGTTAGTATTGAACTGCTAGCATAGGGACCTGCTCAGAATAGGGTTAGTATAGAACTGCTAGCGTAGGGACCTGCTCAGATATAGGGTTAGTATTGAACTGCTAGCATAGGGACCTGCTCAGAATAGGGTTAGCATAGAACTGCTAGCGTAGAGACCTGCTCAGATATAGGGTTAGTATTGAACTGCTAGCGTAGGGACCTGCTCAGAATAGGGTTAGTATTGAACTGCTAGCGTAGGGACCTGCTCAGATATAGGGTTAGTATTGAACTGCTAGCGTAGGGACCTGCTCAGAATAGGGTTGGTATTGAACTGCTAGCGTAGGGACCTGCTCAGATATAGGGTTAGTATTGAACTGCTAGCGTAGGGACCTGCTCAGAATAGGGTTAGTATAGAACTGCTAGCGTCAGGACCTGCTCAGATATAGGGTTAGTATTGAACTGCTAGCGTAGGGACCTGCTCAGAATAGGGTTAGTATTGAACTGCTAGCGTAGGGACCTGCTCAGATATAGGGTTAGTATTGAACTGCTAGCGTAGGGACCTGCTCAGATATAGGGTTAGTATTGAACTGCTAGCGTAGGGACCTGCTCAGAATAGGGTTAGTATTGAACTGCTAGCGTAGGGACCTGCTCAGATATAGGGTTAGTATAGAACTGCTCGCGTAGGGACCTGCTCAGAATAGGGTTAGTATTGAACTGCTAGCGTAGGGACCTGCTCAGAATAGGGTTAGTATAGAACTGCTAGCGTAGGGACCTGCTCAGAATAGGGTTAGCATTGAACTGCTAGCGTAGGGACCTGCTCAGATATAGGGTTAGTATTGAACTGCTAGCGTAGGGACCTGCTCAGAATAGGGTTAGTATTGAACTGCTAGCGTAGGGATCTGCTCAGATATAGGGTTAGTATTGAACTGCTAGCGTAGGGACCTGCTCAGATATAGGGTTAGTATAGAACTGCTAGCGTAGGGACCTGCTCAGATATAGGGTTAGTATTGAACTGCTAGCGTAGGGACCTGCTCAGAATAGGGTTAGTATTGAACTGCTAGCGTAGGGACCTGCTCAGAATAGGGTTAGTATTGAACTGCTAGCGTAGGGACCTGCTCAGAATAGGGTTAGCATAGAACTGCTAGCGTAGGGACCTGCTCAGATATAGGGTTAGTATTGAACTGCTAGCGTAGGGACCTGCTCAGATATAGGGTTAGTATTCAACTGCTAGCGTAGGGACCTGCTCAGAATAGGGTTAGTATTGAACTGCTAGCGTAGGGACCTGCTCAGAATAGGGTTAGCATTGAACTGCTAGCGTAGGGACCTGCTCAGATATAGTCTCTCCATCTGATGACAGAGAAGGGATTCAGAGAAGGTGGCTGGGGATTCAGAGAAGATGGCTGGGGATTCAGAGAAGATGGCTGGGGATTCAGAGAAGATGGCTGGGGATTCAGAGAAGATGGCTCTGGATTCAGAGAAGGTGGCTGTGGATTCTGAGAAGGTGGCTGGGGATTCAGAGAAGGTGGCTGGGGATTCAGAGAAGGTAGCTATGGATTCAGAGAAGGTGGCTGGGAATTCAGAGAAGGTGGCTATGGATTCAGAGAAGGTGGCTATGGATTCAGAGAAGGTGGCTGTGGATTCTGAGAAGGTGGCTGGGGATTCTGAGAAGGTGGCTATAGATTCAGGAGAGGGTGGCTGTGGATTCAGAGAAGGTGGCTGTGGATTCAGAGAAGGTAGCTATGGATTCAGAGAAGGTGGCTGGGGATTCAGAGAAGGTGGCTGGGGATTCAGAGAAGGTGGCTGGGGATTCAGAGAAGATGGCTGTGGATTCAGAGAAGGTGGATGGGGATTCAGAGAAGATGGCTGTGTTTTCAGAGAAGATGGCTGGGGATTCAGAGAAGGTGGCTGGGGATTCAGAGAAGATGGCTGAAGATTCAGAGAGGGTGGCTGGGGATTCAGAGAAGATGGCTGGGGATTCAGAGAAGGTGGCTGGGGATTCAGAGAAGGTAGCTATGGATTCAGAGAAGGTGGCTGTGGATTCAGAGGGGCGCCTATAGACTCGGAGGGGCGCCTATAGACTCGGAGGGGCGCCTATAGACTCGGAGGGGCGCCTATAGACTCGGAGGGGCGCCTATAGACTCGGAGGGGCGCCTATAGACTCGGAGGGGCGCCTATAGACTCGGAGGGGCGCCTATAGACTCGGAGGGGCGCCTATAGACTCGGAGGGGCGCCTATAGACTCGGAGGGGCGCCTATAGACTCAGAGGGGCGCCTATAGACTCAGAGGGGCGCCTATAGACTCAGAGGGGCGCCTATAGACTCAGAGGGGCGCCTATAGACTCAGAGGGGCGCCTATAGATTCTTACATTGTGCAGGGGGCGGTCACTAGGACTTGCTGATGTTCTCGTAGATGACATCACTGGCGACGGACTGTGTCTTCTTCTTCCACATGAGCAGGACACACTGGTGGATGAACACATACTGCTCCTACAGGAAGTGACATCATGAAGGAAGAACATCAACAGTAGAATGTTTCAGTGCACTACTATAGACCAGAGCCCTATTCCCTATATAGTGCACTACTTTAGACCAGAGCCCTATTCCCTATATAGTGCACTACTATAGACCAGAGCCCTATTCCCTATATAGTGCACTACTTTAGACCAGAGCCCTATTCCCTATATAGTGCCCTACTATAGACCTGAGCCCTATTCCCTATATAGTGCCCTAGTTCTGACCTGAGCCCTATTCCCTATATAGTGCCCTAGTTCTGACCTGAGCCCTATTCCCTATATAGTGCCCTAGTTCTGACCTGAGCCCTATTCCCTATATAGTGCCCTAGTTCTGACCAGAGCCCTATTCCCTATATAGTGCCCTAGTTCTGACCAGAGCCCTATTCCCTATATAGTGCCCTAGTTCTGACCAGAGCCCTATTCCCTATATAGTGCCCTAGTTCTGACCAGAGCCCTATTCCCTATATAGTGCCCTAGTTCTGACCAGAGCCCTATTCCCTATATAGTGCCCTAGTTCTGGCCAGAGCCCAGATGGGTCCCTACAGTGCCTCAGTCTGAGGGGAAAGGGGACAGAGTCTTACCTCCGTCTGGACCATGGAGAGAAGATGGGACCTCATCTCAGATCCTAACCCTACTAACCCTAAACCCCACTGGGACTGTCTCTACCTCCGTCTGGACCATGGAGAGAAGATGGGACCTCATCTCAGATCCTAACCCTACTAACCCTAAACCCCACTGGGACTGGCTCTACCTCCGTCTGGACCATGGAGAGAAGATGGTACCTCATCTCAGATCCTAACCCTACTAACCCTAAACCCCACTGGGACTGTCTCTACCTCCGTCTGGACCATGGAGAGAAGATGGGACCTCATCTCAGATCCTAACCCTACTAACCCTAAACCCCACTGGGACTGTCTCTACCTCCGTCTGGACCATGGAGAGAAGATGGTACCTCATCTCATCTCAGATCCTAACCCTACTAACCCTAAACCCCACTGGGACTGTCTCTACCTCCGTCTGGACCATGGAGAGAAGATGGGACCTCATCTCATCTCAGATCCTAACCCTACTAACCCTAAACCCCACTGGGACTGTCTCTACCTCCGTCTGGACCATGGAGAGAAGATGGGACCTCATCTCAGATCCTAACCCTACTAACCCTAAACCCCACTGGGACTGGCTCTACCTCCGTCTGGACCATGGAGAGAAGATGGTACCTCATCTCATCTCAGATCCTAACCCTACTAACCCTAAACCCCACTGGGACTGTCTCTACCTCCGTCTGGACCATGGAGAGAAGATGGGACCTCATCTCATCTCAGATCCTAACCCTAAACCCCACTGGGACTGTCTCTACCTCCGTCTGGACCATGGAGAGAAGATGGGACCTCATCTCAGATCCTAACCCTACTAACCCTAAACCCCACTGGGTCTGTCTCTGACCTCCGTCTGGACCATGGAGAGAAGATGGTACCTCATCTCATCTCAGATCCTAACCCTAAACCCCACTGGGACTGTCTCTACCTCCGTCTGGACCATGGAGAGTCGATGGGACCTCATCTCAGACACCATCCCCAGGATGTCAGTAAACTCGTGTTCTCTGATGTGCTGCATCAGACGGTCCAGAGCTATGAAGGTCCCTGTCCGGCCCACACCAGCACTGTGGAGAGAACACAAGATCATGTTAGTGGAGAGATACCAGCACTGTGGAGAGACACCAGCACTGTGGAGAGACACCAGCACTGTGGAGAGAACACAACATCATGTTAGTGGAGAGATACCAGCACTGTGGAGAGATACCAGCACTGTGGAGAGACACCAGCACTGTGGAGAGACACCAGCACTGTGGAGAGACACCAGCACTGGGGAGAGAACACAACATCATGTTAGTGGAGAGATACCAGCACTGTGGAGAGATACCAGCACTGTGGAGAGACACCAGCACTGTGGAGAGACACCAGCACTGTGGAGAGACACCAGCACTGTGGAGAAACACCAGCACTGTGGAGAGATACCAGCACTGTGGAGAGACACCAGCACTGTGGAGAGACACCAGCTCTGTGGAGAGACACCAGCACTGTGGAGAGACACCAGCACTGTGGAGAGACACCAGCACTGTGGAGAGACACCAGCTCTGTGGAGAGACACTAGCACTGTGGAGAGACACTAGCACTGTGGAGAGACACTAGCACTGTGGAGAGACACCAGCACTGTGGAGAGACACCAGCACTGTGGAGAGACACCAGCACTGTGGAGAGAACACAACAGCATGTTAGTGGAGAGACACCATCACTGTGGAGAGACACCAGCACTGTGGAGAGATACCAGCTCTGTGGAGAGACACCAGCACTGTGGAGAGATACCAGCACTGTGGAGAGACACCAGCACTGTGGAGAGACACCAGCACTGTGGAGAGACACCAGCACTGTGGAGAGAACACAACAGCATGTTAGTGGAGAGATACCAGCACTGTGGAGAGACACCAGCACTGTGGAGAGACATTTCCTTTAGATCATTTGATACAAACAGAGCAGAACTGAATTGGTCAAATACATGTTTTATTATATTGAACCTTTATTCAACTAGGCCAGTCAGTTAAGAACAAATTGTTATTTACAGCAACGTCCTCCACCGGGCCAAACCCAGACGACGCTGGGCCAATTGTGCCCCGCCCCTATGGCTCACCCAATCACGGCCAGTTGTGATACAAGCTTTTAATACTTTAAAAAACGATTTACCGATTTTTTTGCAGAGTTTTACATCCACCGAGGTCATATTGAATGTAACCCAGTGACATGTCCTGACCCTTGTAAGAGGTCGTTTTCCATAGTAGGGCGCGACAGGTGGGGTGTTTTGGGTGGTTTTGGGTTTTCTGTTTCTATGTAGGGTTTTCTAGATTTCTATGTTTTTGTTTTTCTATGTTTTGGCCGGGTATGGTTTCCAATCGGAGGCAACTGTCTATCAATGTCTCTGATTGGAAACCATACTTAGGCAGCCTGTTTTTTTTCATGTGTGGGTTGTGGGTAGTTGTTTTCCGTTTTGTCAAAGTGTACCTTACCTGTCGGTCGTTTTGTTGTTTTTGTTTTTTTTTCATTAAAGAGAAGAATGAGCACTACCCACGCTGCACTACCCACGCTGCACTACCCACGCTGCACCTTGGGTCTCCTTTAGACGACCCCTGCATTACACCCAGTTTTCTACCTGAGAGAGGGTCGGTACCGAGCAGCTTGACAGCACGGCCCCTGTGGTTGAGCCTGGTAGACCCCGTACGTACCTGCAGTGAACCACAATGGGTTCTTTGGTGCGGTTGGCCTGCTGGCGGACGATGTGGACGAACTTCAGGATGCTATCGATGGCGTTGACCGTGGGGACGCCGTGGTCCGGCCAGGATGTGTAGTTGAGATGGAGGACGTCCTGAGACTCATCAGCCTGCAAGGGGAAGAGACAAGCAGTTAGACAGGGCTGATGGATTAGTATACACCAGATCTCTCCATCTCTCTACCGGGTCTATCTAGCAGCAGGACACCTCTATAACATTTGGCTCAGATGTTTACATTACACCAGATCTCTCCATCTCTCTACTGGGTCTAGCTAGCAGCAGGACACCTCTATAACATTTGACTCAGATGTTTACATTACAGCAGATCTCTCCATCTCTCTACCGGGTTGATCTAGCATGACACCTCTATAACATTTGGCTCAGATGTTTACATTATACCAGATCTCTCCATCTCTCTACCGGGTTGATCTAGCATGACACCTCTATAACATTTGGCTCAGATGTTTACATTACAGCAGATCTCTCCATCTCTCTACCGGGTTGATCTAGCAGGACACCTCTATAACATTTGGCTCAGATGTTTACATTATACCAGATCTCTCCATCTCTCTACCGGGTCTAGCTAGCAGGACACCTCTATAACATTTGTCTCAGATGTTTACATTACACCAGATCTCTCCATCTCTCTACTGGGTCTAGCTAGCTAGCAGGACACCTCTATAACATTTGACTCAGATGTTTACATTATACCAGATCTCTCCATCTCTCTACCGGGTTGATCTAGCATGACACCTCTATAACATTTGACTCACATTACTGTAGCATAAGGGCGATTCCACGGCAGGAAAATATTTTTGGTATCTCACGTTGTTCTGGAAATGCTCACATATAAAACGGAAGGATGTTTGAAATGCTTTTTTACATTTGTAACACAAACCATTTTTTTTTTAAAATCCTGATGAAAGTGTCAGACCCAGAGATCCCATCTAGTGTCATTTAGACCTCTACCTGTCAGACCCTGAGATACCATCTAGTGTCAATTAGACCTCTAGGTGTCAGACCCAGAGATACCATCTAGTGTCATTTAGACCTCTAGGTGTCTCCTGTCAGACCCAGAGATACCATCTAGTGTCATTTAGACCTCTACGTGTCAGACCCAGAGATCCCATCTAGTGCCATTTAATCTGTCGTTCTGCCCCTGAACAAGGCAGTTAACCCACTGTTCCCCGGGAGGCTGTTATTGAAAATAAGAATTTGTTCTTAACTGACTTGCCTCGTTAAATAAAGGTCAAATAAAAAAATAAAAAAATTAGCCCTGAGATACTGACTGCATGTTCATTACATTATCTTTAGTCAGAACACAGCTGTGCTACATTATCTCTAGTCAGAACACAGCTATGCTACGATCATTACATTATCTCTAGTCAGAACACAGCTATGCTACATTATCTCTAGTCAGAACACAGCTGTACTACGATCATTACATTATCTCTAGTCAGAACACAGCTATGCTACATTATCTCTAGTCAGAACAGCTATGCTACGATCATTACATTATCTCTAGTCAGAACACAGCTATGCTACGATCATTACATTATCTCTAGTCAGAACACAGCTATGCTATGATCATTACATTATCTCTCGTCAGAACGTGGCTGTGCTACGATCATTACATTATCTCTAGTCAGAACGTGGCTATGCTACGATCATTACATTATCACTAGTCAGAACACAGCTATGCTACGATCATTACATTATCTCTAGTCAGAACGCGGCTATGCTAAATTATCTCTAGTCAGAACACAGCTATGCTACGATCATTACATTATCTCTAGTCAAAACACAGCTATGCTACGATCATTACATTATCTCTAGTCAGAACGCAGCTATGCTACGATCATTACATTATCTCTAGTCAGAACGCAGCTATGCTACGATCATTACATTATCTCTAGTCAGAATGTGGCTATGCTACGATCATTACATTATCTCTAGTCAGAACACAGCTATGCTACATTATCTCTAGTCAGAACGTGGCTATGCTACGGTCATTACATTATCTCTAGTCAGAACGCGGCTATGCTACGGTCATTACATTATCTCTAGTTAGAACACAGCTATGCTACGATCATTACATTATCTCTAGCCAGAACACAGCTATGCTACATTATCTCTAGTCAGAACACAGCTATGCTACGATCATTACATTATCTCTAGTCAGAACACAGCTATGCTACGATCATTACATTATCTCTAGTCAGAACACAGCTATGCTACATTATCTCTAGTCAGAACACAGCTATGCTACGATCATTACATTATCTCTAGTCAGAACACAGCTATGCTACGATCATTACATTATCTCTAGTCAGAACACAGCTATGCTACGATCATTACATTATCTCTAGTCAGAACACAGCTATGCTACGATCATTACATTATCTCTAGTCAGAACACAGCTATGCTACGATCATTACATTATCTCTAGTCAGAACACAGCTATGCTACGATCATTACATTATCTCTAGCCAGAACACAGCTATGCTACATTATCTCTAGTCAGAACACAGCTATGCTACGATCATTACATTATCTCTAGCCAGAACACAGCTATGCTATGATCATTACATTATCTCTAGTCAGAACGTGGCTATGCTACATTATCTCTAGTCAGAACGTGGCTATGCTGCGATCATTACATTATCTCTAGTCAGAACGTGGCTATGCTGCGATCATTATATTATCTCTAATCAGAACGTGGCTATGCTACATTATCTCTAGTCAGAACGTGGCTATGCTACATTATCTCTAGTCAGAACGTGGCTATGCTGCGATCATTACATTATCTCTAGTCAGAACGTGGCTATGCTACGATCATTACATTATCTCTAGTCAGAACACAGCTATGCTACGATCATTACATTATCTCTAGTCAGAACGTGGCTATGCTACGATCATTACATTATCTCTAGTCAGAACACAGCTATGCTACGATCATTACATTATCTCTACAACTCCCTAGTGCATCGCACAGTTCGGGCTTGAATTGATTTATCTCTAGAGAAACGGCATTGAGCTCACACCAACAAACAAAATAAGGAAATGGAACAAATAATTGAATGGATGTTGGTCAGTTAGTTGCTTAAAAAACGGAAAATAACAGACATTTCAGTTAATGCTCAGCACAAAAAATATTCATATTGATATCTCAAAAGACTTTTTATTTTGTTAAATTTTAGAAATAGTTTTGACCCACATACAGTTGAATTCGGAGGTTTACATCCACTTAGGTTGGAGTCATTAAAACTCGTTTTTCAACCACTCCACAAATTTCTTGTTACCAAACTATAGTTTTTGCAAGTCGGTTAGGACATCTACTTTGTGCATGACAAGTCATTTTTCCAACAATTGTTTACAGACAGATTATTTCACTTATAATTCACTGTATCACAATTCCAGTGGGTCAGAAGTTTACATACACTAAGATGACTGGGCCTTTAAACAGCTTGGAAAATTCCAGAAAATGAAGTCATGGCTTTAGAAGCTTCTGATAGGCTAATTGACATCATTTGAGTCAATTGGAGGTGTACCTGTGGATGTATTTCAAGGCCTACCTTCAAACTCAGTGCCTCTTTGCTTGACATCATGGGAAAATCAAAAGAAATCAGCCAAGACCTCAGAAAATAAATTGTAGACCTCCACAAGTCTGGTTCATCCTTGGGAGCAATTTCCAAACGCCAGAAGGTACCATGTTCATCTGTACAAACAATAGTACGCAAGTATAAACACCACGGGACCACGCAGCCGTCATACCGCTCAGGAAGGAGACACATTCTGTCTCCTAGAGATTAACGTACTTGGTGCGAAAAGTGCAAATCAATCCCAGAACAACAGCAAAATACCTTGTGAAGATGCTGGAAGAAACAGGTACAAAAGTATCTATATCCACAGTAAAATGAGTCCTATATCGACATAACCTGAAAGGCCGCTCAGCAAGGAAGAAGCCACTGCTCCAAAACCGCCATAAAAAAGGCAGACTACGGTTTGCAACTGTACTTTTTGGAGAAATGTCCTCTGGTCTGATGAAATAGAACTGTTTGGCCATAATGACCATCGTTATGTTTGGAGGAAAAAGGGGGAGGCTTGCAAGCCGAAGATCACCATCCCAACCGTGAAGCACGGAGGTGGCAGCATCATGTTGTGGGGGTGCTTTGCTGCAGGAGGGACTGGTGCACTTCACAAAATAGATGGCATCATGAGGCAGGAAAATGATGTGGATATATTGAAGCAACATCTGAAGACATCAGTCAGGAAGTTAAAGTTTGGTCGCAAATGGATCTTCCAAGTGGACAATAACCCCAAGCATACTTCCAAAGTTGTGACAAAATGGCTTAAGGACAACAAAGTCAAGGTATTGGAGTGACCATCACAAAGCCCTGAACTCAATCTTATAGAAAATGTGTGTGCAGAACTGAAAAAGCATGTGCGAGCAAGGAGGCCTACAAACCTGACTCAGTTACACCAGCTCTGTCAGGAGGAATGGGCCAAAATTCACCCAACTTATTGTGGGAAGCTTGTGGAAGGCTACCCGAAACGTTTGACCCAAGTTAAACAATTTAAATGCAATGCTACCAAATACTAATTGAGTGTATGTAAACTTCTGACCCACTGGGAATGTGATGAAAGAAATAAAAGCTGAAATAAATCATTCTCTCTACTATTATTCTGACATTTCACATTCTTAAAATAAAGTGGTGATCCTAACTGACCTAAAACAGGGAATTTTTACTGGGGATTAAATGTCAGGAATTGTGAAAAACTGAGTTTAAATGTATATGGCTAAGGTGTATGTAAACTTCCGACTTCAACTATAGGTCTATGGGCTAGGCTACATTTAAAAAAAATGTATTTATTTATTCCACCTTTATTTAACCAGGTAGGTTAGTTGAGAACAAGTCCTTTATTTAACCAGGTAGGCTAGTTGAGAACAAGTCCTTTATTTAACCAGGTAGGCTAGTTGAGAACAAGTCCTTTATTTAACCAGGTAGGTTAGTTGAGAACAAGTCCTTTATTTAACCAGGTAGGTTAGTAGAGAACAAGTCCTTTATTTAACCAGGTAGGCTAGTTGAGAACAAGTCCTTTATTTAACCAGGTAGGCTAGTAGAGAACAAGTCCTTTATTTAACCAGGTAGGCTAGTTGAGAACAAGTCCTTTATTTAACCAGGTAGGTTAGTAGAGAACAAGTTCTCATTTACAACTGCGACCTGGCCAAGATAAAGCAAAGCAGTTCGACAACATACAACAACACAGAGTTACACATGGAGTAAAAACAAACATACAGTCAATAATACAGCAGAATGAGGAGTGCGATGAGGTGTACATGAGGTGTGCGACTATGACTCGAACAAGTCGCAAAAATAAAAGCCATTGTTTCTTAAACTGGGCATCACTGACAAGTGATAATATATAATTCACAAGTGATACGCTAATATTGTCACCCATCAGACTATTCTTGATTTAATCTGGTCTTTACATTCAATACTAAATAATACATGTTCAGCGTAAATTGTTAAAAGTAGTTCTCGTGCAACGAGTGTTGTTTGATTTGTTAAACTTTGAAATCAGTGTTGTTTGTTTTGTTCAACTTTGAAATCAGTGTTGTTTTGTTAAACTTTGAAATCAGTTGTTGTTTGTTTTGTTAAACTTTGAAATCAGTGTTGTTTTGTTAAACTTTGAAATCAGTGTTGTTTGTTTTGTTCAACTTTGAAATCAGTGTTGTTTTGTTAAACTTTGAAATCAGTTGTTGTTTGTTTATCATGTAATGCTGTAGATCCACTCACATATCCCAGTCTGAAGTTCCGTATGGTCCATTCTGGTGATTCTGACTCGGACAGCATCTCAACACTGATCTCTCCGTAGTCCACCGGCTCGTCTGTGAACGGCCAGTAGTGGTCACACTTCACCCTGCGTCTCTCATTACACTGCGTCAGCATCACAATGACCCGGCTCTTCTGCTGCAGGACCATGTTCCAGAAGTCGTTCCTCGTCTCAGGCAGAGGGCCCTGGGTGGCGATGTACTCTCTGGGTGATTTATAACCCTGTAGAGGGAGAAAACCAGGGTTATGGTTACTGGAGGGGGAGAGGATGATGTAGTTGGTATGTACTGGTACTTAATGGTATGTAGTTGGTATGTACTGGTACTTACTGGTATGTAGTTGGTATGTACTGGTACTTACTGGTATGTAGTTGGCATGTAATGGTATGTAGTTGGTATGTACTGGTATGTAATGGTATGTAGTTGGTATGTAATGGTTCTTACTGGTATGTAGTTGGTATGCACTGGTACTTACTGGTATGTAGTTGGTATGTAGTTGGTATGTAATGGTATGTAGTTGGTATGTACTGGTACTTACTGGTATGTAGTTGGTATGTACTGGTACTTACTGGTATGTAGTTGGTATGTACTGGTACTTACTGGTATGTAGTTGGTATGTACTGGTACTTACTGGTATGTAGTTTGTATGTACTGGTTCTTACTGGTATGTAGTTGGTATGTAATGGTATGTAGTTGGTATGTACTGGTTCTTACTGGTATTTAGTTGGTATGTACTGGTACTTACTGGTATGTAGTTTGTATGTAATGGTATGTAGTTGGTATGTACTGGTACTTACTGGTATGTAGTTGGTATGTAATGGTATGTAGTTGGTATGTACTGGTATGTAGTTGGTATGCACTGGTACTTACTGGTATGTAGTTGGTATGTAGTTGTATGTAATGGTATGTAGTTGGTATTTAGTTTGTATGTACTGGTTCTTACTGGTATGTAGTTGGTATGTACTGGTACTTACTGGTATGTAGTTTGTATGTAATGGTATGTAGTTGGTATGTACTGGTACTTACTGGTATGTAGTTGGTATGTAATGGTATGTAGTTGGTATGTACTGGTATGTAGTTGGTATGCACTGGTACTTACTGGTATGTAATGGTATGTAGTTGGTATTTAGTTGGTATGCACTGGTACTTACTGGTATGTAGTTGGTATGTAGTTGGTATGTAATGGTATGTACTTGGTATGTAGTTGGTATGTAATGGTATGTAGTTGGTATGCACTGGTGCTTACTGATATGTAGTTGGTACTTACTGGTATGTAGTAGGTATGTAGTTGGTATGTAGTTGGTATGTAGTTGGTATGTAATGGTATGTAGTTGGTATGTAGTTGGTATGTAATGGTATGTAGTTGGTATGTAATGGTATGTAGTTGGTATGTAGTTGGTATGTACTGGTATGTAATGGTACGTAGTTGGTATGTAGTTGGTATGTAATGGTATGTAGTTGGTATGTAGTTGGTATGCACTGGTACTTACTGGTATGTAGTTGGTATGTAATGGTATGTAGTTGGTATGTAATGGTGTGTAGTTGGTATGCACTGGTACTTACTGGTATGTAGTTGGCGTTGATGTAGTCAGATCCCTCGTCGTTATGTAAATAGATCAGCTTCACTCTGCTGAAGTCATCTGGGGAAAGTCACGGTTCTATTCAGTACTCATCAGTTTCCTGTTTCCTGTTTCTACAGATTAACCAGCATGTTATATATGGCCTAGTGTCTGGTCTCTCACATGGCAGGATGTTGGTGTAGTGTTATATATGGTCCCCCTGGTCACTCACATGGCAGGATGTTGGTGTTCTGTTATATATGGCATAGTGTCCGGTCACTCACATGGCAGGATGTTGGTGTGCTGTTATATATGGTCCCCCTGGTCACTCACATGGCAGGATGTTGGTGTTCTGTTATATATGGCATAGTGTCCGGTCACTCACATGGCAGGATGTTGGTGTGCTGTTATATATGGTCCCCCTGGTCACTCACATGGCAGGATGTTGGTGTGCTGTTATATATGGTCCCCCTGGTCACTCACATGGCAGGATGTTGGTGTACTGTTATATATGGTCCCCCTGGTCACTCACATGGCAGGATGTTGGTGTGCTGTTATATATGGTCCCCCTGGTCACTCACATGGCAGGATGTTGGTGTGCTGTTATATATGGTCCCCCTGGTCACTCACATGGCAGGATGTTGGTGTAGTGTTATATATGGTCCCCTGGTCACTCACATGGCAGGATGTTGGTGTGCTGTTATATATGGTCCCCCTGGTCACTCACATGGCAGGATGTTGGTGTACTGTTATATATGGTCCCCCTGGTCACTCACATGGCAGGATGTTGGTGTGCTGTTATATATGGTCCCCCTGGTCACTCACATGGCAGGATGTTGGTGTACTGTTATATATGGTCCCACTGGTCACTCACATGGCAGGATGTTGGTGTGCTGTTATATATGGTCCCCCTGGTCACTCACATGGCAGGATGTTGGTGTACTGTTATATATGGCCTAGTGTCCGGTCACTCACATGACAGGATGTTGGTGTACTGTTATATATGGTCCCCCTGGTCACTCACATGACAGGATGTTGGTGTGCTGTTATATATGGTCCCCCTGGTCACTCACATGGCAGGATGTTGGTGTGCTGTTATATATGGTCCCCCTGGTCACTCACATGGCAGGATGTTGGTGTGCTGTTATATATGGTCCCCCTGGTCACTCACATGACAGGATGTTGGTGTACTGTTATATATGGTCCCCCTGGTCACTCACATGGCAGGATGTTGGTGTACTGTTATATATGGTCCCCCTGGTCACTCACATGGCAGGATGTTGGTGTGCTGTTATATATGGTCCCCTGGTCACTCACATGGCAGGATGTTGGTGTGCTGTTATATATGGTCCCCTGGTCACTCACATGGCAGGATGTTGGTGTGCTGTTATATATGGTCCTCCTGGTCACTCACATGGCAGGATGTTGGTGTACTGTTATATATGGTGTAGTGTCTGGGTCACTCACATGGCAGGATGTTGGTGTAGCGGTTCTTGGGTCTGTTGATTGGCAGGTCTGCTGCATCATGGGAAAGATCCAGTCCTACGCTCTTCAGCTCCTACAACATGACAGACACATGACCGGCCATGACCACGCCTCAAACACAATATCTAATCCAGGGATAACATGACAGGCCATGAGCGACGCCTCAAACACAATATCTAATCCAGGGATAACATGACCATGACCACGCCTCAAACACAATATCTAATCCAGCTATACAACATGACAGGCCATGAGCGACGCCTCAAACACAATATATAATCCAGGTATAACATGATCATTAATCTAATCCAGGTATAACATGATCCAGGTATAACATGATCATATATCTAATCCAGATATAACATGATCATATATCTAATCCAGGTATAACATGATCCAGGTATAACATGATCATATATCTAATCCAGGTATAACATGATTATATATCTAATCCAGGTATAACATGACCATATATCTAATCCAGGTATAACATGATCATATATCTAATCCAGGTATAACATGATCATATATCTAATCCAGGTATAACATGATCATATATCTAATCCAGGTATAACATGATTATATATCTAATCCAGGTATAACATGATTATATATCTAATCCAGGTATAACATGATCATATATCTAATCCAGGTATAACATGATTATATATCTAATCCAGGTATAACATGACCATATATCTAATCCAGGTATAACATGATCATATATCTAATCCAGGTATAACATGATCATATATCTAATCCAGGTATAACATGATCATATATCTAATCCAGGTATAACATGATTATATATCTAATCCAGGTATAAAATGATCATATATCTAATCCAGGTATAACATAATCCAGGTATAACATGATCATATATCTAATCCAGGTATAACATGACCATATATCTAATCCAGGTATAACATGATCATATATCTAATCCAGGTATAACATGATCATATATCTAATCCAGGTATAACATGATTATATATCTAATCCAGGTATAACATGATCATATATCTAATCCAGGCATAACATGATCATATATCTAATCCAGGTATAACATGATCATATATCTAATCCAGGTATAACATGATCATATATCTAATCCAGGTATAACATAATCCAGGTATAACATGATCATATATCTAATCCAGGTATAACATGATCATATATCTAATCCAGGTATAACATGATCATATATCTAATCCAGGTATAACATGATCCAGGTATAACATGACCATATATCTAATCCAGGTATAACATGATCATATATCTAATCCAGATATAACATGATCATATATCTAATCCAGGTATAACATGATCCAGGTATAACATGACCATATATCTAATCCAGGTATAACATGATCATATATCTAATCCAGGTATAACATGATCATATATCTAATCCAGGTATAACATGATCATATATCTAATCCAGGTATAACATGATCATATATCTAATCCAGGTATAACATGATCATATATCTAATCCATATGATCATATATATAATCCAGGTATAACATGATCATATATCTAATCCAGGGATAACATGATCATATATCTAATCCAGGTATAACATGATCATATATCTAATCCAGGTATAACATCATTATATATCTAATCCAGGTATAACATGATCATATATCTAATCCAGGTATAACATGATCATATATCTAATCCAGGTATAACATGATTATATATCTAATCCAGGTATAACATGAACATATATCTAATCCAGGTATAACATGATCATATATCTAATCCAGGTATAACATGATCATATATCTAATCCAGGTATAACATGATCCAGGTATAACATGATCATATATCTAATCCAGGTATAACATGATCATATATCTAATCCAGGTATAACATGATCATATATCTAATCCAGGTATAACATGATCCAGGTATAGCATGATCATATATCTAATCTAGGTATAACATGATCATATATCTAATCCAGGTATAACATGATCATATATCTAATCCAGGTATAACATGACCATATATCTAATCCAGGTATAACATGATCATATATCTAATCCAGGTATAACATGATCATATATCTAATCAAGGTATAACATGATCATATATCTAATCCAGGTATAACATGATCATATATCTAATCCAGGTATAACATGATCATTTAACTAATCCAGGTATAACATGATCATATATCTAATCCAGGTATAACATGATTATATATCTAATCCAGGTATAACATGATTATATATCTAATCCAGGTATAACATGATCATATATCTAATCCAGGTATAACATAATCCAGGTATAACATGATTATATATCTAATCCAGGTATAACATGATCATAAATCTAATCCAGGTATAACAGGATCATATATCTAATCCATATGATCATATATCTAATCCAGGTATAACATGATCATATATCTAATCCAGGTATAACATGATCATATATCTAATCCAGGTATACCATGATCATATATCTAATCCAGGTATAACATGATCATATATCTAATCCAGGTATAACATAATCATATATCTAATCCAGGTATAACATGATCATAAATCTAATCCAGGTATAACAGGATCATATATCTAATCCAGGTATAACATGATCATATATCTAATCCAGGTATAACATGATCATATATCTAATCCAGGTATAACATGATCATATATCTAATCCATATGATCATATATCTAATCCAGGTATAACATGATCATATATCTAATCCAGGTAAAACATGATCATATATCTAATCCAGGTATAACATAATCATATATCTAATCCAGGTATAACATGATCATATATCTAATCCAGGTATAACATGATCATATATCTAATCCAGGTATAACATGATCATATATAGTATACATATCATATTTAATCCAGGTATAACATGATCATATCTAATCCAGGTATAACATGATCATATATCTAATCCAGGTATAAAATGACCATATATCTAATCCAGGTATAACATGATCATATATCTAATCCAGGTATAACATGATCATATATCTAATCCAGGTATAACATGATCATATATCTAATCAAGGTATAACATGATCATATATCTAATCCAGGTATAACATGATCCAGGTATAACATGATCATATATCTAATCCAGATATAACATGATCATATATCTAATCTAGGTATGACATGATCATATATCTAATCCTGGTATAACATGATCATATATCTAATCCAGGTATAACATGACCATATATCTAATCCAGGTATAACATGATCATATATCTAATCCAGGTATAACATGATCATATCTAATCCAGGTATAACATGATCATATATCTAATGCAGGAATAACATGATCATATATCTAATCCAGGTATAACATGATCATAAATCTAATCCAGGTATAACAGGATCATATATCTAATCCAGGTATAACATGATCATATATCTAATCCAGGTATAACATGATCATATATCTAATCCAGGTATAACATGATCATATATCTAATCCATATGATCATATATCTAATCCAGGTATAACATGATCATATATCTAATCCAGGTAAAACATGATCATATATCTAATCCAGGTATAACATGATCATATATCTAATCCAGGTATAACATGATCATATATCTAATCCAGGTATAACATGATCATATATCTAATCCAGGTATAACATGATCATATATCTAATCCAGGTATAACATGATCATATATTTAATCCAGGTATAACATGATCATATCTAATCCAGGTATAACATGATCATATATCTAATCCAGGTATAAAATGACCATATATCTAATCCAGGTATAACATGATCATATATCTAATCCAGGTATAACATGATCCAGATATAACATGATCATATATCTAATCTAGGTATAACATGATCATATATCTAATCCTGGTATAACATGATCATATATCTAATCCAGGTATAACATGACCATATATCTAATCCAGGTATAACATGATCATATATCTAATCAAGGTATAACATGATCATATATCTAATCCAGGTATAACATGATCATATATCTAATCCAGGTATAACATGATCATATATCTAATCCAGGTATAACATGATCATATATCTAATCCAGGTATAACATGATCATATATCTAATCCAGGTATAACATGATCATATATCTAATCCAGGTATAACATGATCCAGGTATAACATGATCATATATCTAATCCAGATATAACATGATCATATATCTAATCTAGGTATGACATGATCATATATCTAATCCTGGTATAACATGATCATATATCTAATCCAGGTATAACATGACCATATATCTAATCCAGGTATAACATGACCATATATCTAATCCAGGTATAACATGATCATATATCTAATCCAGGTATAACATGATCATATCTAATCCAGGTATAACATGATCATATATCTAATCCAGGTATAACATGATCATATATCTAATCCAGGTATAACATGATCATATATCTAATCCAGGTATAACATGATCATATATTTAATCCAGGTATAACATGATCATATCTAATCCAGGTATAACATGATCATATATCTAATCCAGGTATAAAATGACCATATATCTAATCCAGGTATAACATGATCATATATCTAATCCAGGTATAACATGATCATATATCTAATCCAGGTATAACATGATCATATATCTAATCCAGGTATAACATGATCATATATCTAATCCAGGTATAACATGATCCAGGTATAACATGATCATATATCTAATCCAGGTATAACATGATCATATATCTAATCCAGGTATAACATGATCATATATCTAATCCATATGATCATATATCTAATCCAGGTATAACATGATCATATATCTAATCCAGGTATAACATGATCATATATCTAATCCAGGTATAACATGATCATATATCTAATCCAGGTATAACATGATCATATATCTAATCCAGGTATAACATGATCATATATTTAATCCAGGTATAACATGATCATTTAACTAATCCAGGTATAACATGATCATATATCTAATCCAGGTATAACATGATCATATATCTAATCCAGGTATAACATGATCATATATCTAATCCAGGTATAACATGATCATATATCTAATCCAGGTATAACATGATCCAGGTATAACATGATCATATATCTAATCCAGATATAACATGATCATATATCTAATCTAGGTATGACATGATCATATATCTAATCCTGGTATAACATGATCATATATCTAATCCAGGTATAACATGACCATATATCTAATCCAGGTATAACATGATCATATATCTAATCCAGGTATAACATGATCATATCTAATCCAGGTATAACATGATCATATATCTAATCCAGGTATAACATGATCATTTAACTAATCCAGGTATAACATGATCATATATCTAATCCAGGTATAACATGATTATATATCTAATCCAGGTATAACATGATTATATATCTAATCCAGGTATAACATGATCATAAATCTAATCCAGGTATAACAGGATCATATATCTAATCCATATGATCATATATCTAATCCAGGTATAACATGATCATATATCTAATCCAGGTATAACATGATCATATATCTAATCCAGGTATAACATGATCATATATCTAATCCAGGTATACCATGATCATATATCTAATCCAGGTATAACATGATCATATATCTAATCCAGGTATAACATAATCCAGGTATAACATGTTTCTGTGTATCATTAGGTCATCAGAATACTACCTCAAACTGCAGAGAAAACTTGTAGGCGGAGTCTTTGCTCATGTCTTTGAGGTACGCTTCAAAGTCATCCAGCTGGACAGGGCTGAAACAGAACACACACAGAACAGTCATCCAGCTGGACAGGGCTGAAACACAACACAGAGAACAGTCATCCAGCTGGACATGACTGAAACACAACACACAGAACAGTCATCCAGCTGGACAGGGCTGAAACAGAACAGTCATCCAGCTGGACAGGGCTGAAACAGAACACACACAGAACAGTCATCCAGCTGGACAGGGGCTGAAACACAACACAGAGAACAGTCATCCAGCTGGACAGGACTGAAACACAACACACAGAACAGTCATCCAGCTGGACAGGGCTGAAACAGAACAGTCATCCAGCTGGACAGGGCTGAAACAGAACACAGAGAACAGAACAGTCATCCAGCTGGACAGGGCTGAAACACAACACACACAGAACAGACATCCAGCTGGACAGGGCTGAAACACAACACACACAGAACAGTCATCCAGCTGGACAGGGGCTGAAACACAACACACAGAACAGAACAGTCATCCAGCTGGACAGGGGCTGAAACACAACACAGAGAACAGTCATCCAGCTGGACAGGGGCTGAAACACAACACAGAGAACAGTCATCCAGCTGGACAGGGGCTGAAACACAACACACACAGAACAGTCATCCAGCTGGACAGGGTTGAAACACAACACACACAGAACAGTCATCCAGCTGGACAGGGGCTGAAACACAACACAGAGAACAGAACAGTCATCCAGCTGGACAGGGCTGAAACACAACACAGAGAACAGTCATCCAGCTGGACAGGGGCTGAAACACAACACACACAGAACAGTCATCCAGCTGGACAGAGCTGAAACACAACACAGAGAACAGTCATACAGCTGGACAGGGGCTAAAACACAACACATAGAACAGTCATCCAGCTGGACAGGGCTGAAACACAACACACAGAGAACAGTCATCCAGCTGGACAGAGCTGAAACGGAACACACACAGAACAGAACAGTCATCCAGCTGGACAGGGCTGAAACACAACACACACAGAACAGTCATCCAGCTGGACAGAGCTGAAACAGAACACACACAGAACAGTCATCCAGCTGGACAGGGCTGAAACAGAACAGTCATCCAGCTGGACAGGGCTGAAACACAACACACACAGAACAGTCATCCAGCTGGACAGGGTTGAAACACAACACACAGAACAGTCATCCAGCTGGACAGGGCTGAAACACAACACACAGAACAGTCATCCAGCTGGACAGGGGCTGAAACACAACACACACAGAACAGTCATCCAGCTGGACAGGGCTGAAACAGAACACACAGAACAGTCATCCAGCTGGACAGGGGCTGAAACACAACACACACAGAACAGTCATCCAGCTGGACAGGGCTGAAACACAACACACACAGAACAGACATCCAGCTGGACAGGGGCTGAAACACAACACACAGAACAGTCATCCAGCTGGACAGCGGTGGGGTTAAAAGCCAGCGGTGGGGTGCAGGGTGGTCTGCTGCTGGTTAAAGCCAGCGGTGGGGTGCAGGGTGGTCTGCTGCTGGTTAAAGCCAGCGGTGGGGTGCAGGGTGGTCTGCTGCTGGTTAAAGCTAGCGGTGGGGTGAAGGGTGGTCTGCTGCTGGTTAAAGCCAGCGGTGGGATGCAGGGTGGTATGCTGCTGGTTAAAGCCAGCGGTGGGGTGCAGGGTGGTCTGCTGCTGGTTAAAGCCAGCGGTGGCATGCAGGGTGGTCTGCTGCTGGTTAAAGCCAGCGGTGGGGTGCAGGGTGGTCTGCTGCTGGTTAAAGCCAGCGGTGGGATGCAGGGTGGTCTGCTGCTGGTTAAAGCCAGCGGTGGGGTGCAGGGTGGTCTGCTGCTGGTTAAAGCCAGCGGTGGGATGCAGGGTGGTCTGCTGCTGGTTAAAGCCAGCGGTGGGATGCAGGGTGGTCTGTTGCTGGTGTAAGCCACAGTGGGATGCAGGGTGGTCTGCTGCTGGTTAAAGCCAGCGGTGGGGTGCAGGGTGGTCTGCTGCTGGTTAAAGCCAGCGGTGGGATGCAGGGTGGTCTGCTGCTGGTTAAAGCCAGCGGTGGGGTGCAGGGTGGTCTGCTGCTGGTTAAAGCCAGCGGTGGGGTGCAGGGTGGTCTGCTGCTGGTTAAAGCCAGCGGTGGGATGCAGGGTGGTCTGCAGGGTGGTCTGCTGCTGGTTAAAGCCAGCGGTGGGGTGCAGGGTGGTCTGCTGCTGGTTAAAGCCAGCGGTGGGATGCAGGGTGGTCTGTTGCTGGTGTAAGCCACAGTGGGATGCAGGGTGGTCTGCTGCTGGTTAAAGCCAGCGGTGGGGTGCAGGGTGGTCTGCTGCTGGTTAAAGCCAGCGGTGGGGTGAAGGGTGGTCTGCTGCTGGTTAAAGCCAGTGGTGGGATGCAGGGTGGTTTGCAGGGTGGTCTGCTGCTGGTTAAAGCCAGCGGTGGGGTGCAGGGTGGTCTGCTGCTGGTTAAAGCCAGTGGTGGGATGCAGGGTGGTCTGCTGCTGGTTAAAGCCAGCGGTGGGATGCAGGGTGGTCTGTTGCTGGTTAAAGCCACAGTGGGGTGCAGGGTGGTCTGCTGCTGGTTAAAGCCAGCGGTGGGGTGCAGGGTGGTGGCTCAGTTGGTAGAGCATGGTGTTTGTAACGTGTTTGCAACGCCAGGGTTGTGGGTTCGATTCCCACGGGGGACCAGTGCGGAGAAAAAAATTATGAAATGTATGCATTCACTACTGTAAGTCGCTCTGGATAAGAGCGTCTGCTAAATGACTAAAATGTCAAATGTAAAAAAAAAAATGTAAATGGTCTGCTGCTGGTTAAAGCCAGCAGTGGGATGCAGGGTGGTCTGCTGCTGGTTAAAGCCAGCAGTGGGATGCAGGGTGGTCTGCTGCTGGTTAAAGCCAGCGGTGGGGTGCAGGGTGGTCTGCTGCTGGTTAAAGCCAGCAGTGGGATGCAGGGTGGTCTGCTGCTGGTTAAAGCCAGCGGTGGGGTGCAGGGTGGTCTGCTGCTGGTTAAAGCCAGCAGTGGGATGCAGGGTGGTCTGCTGCTGGTTAAAGCCAGCGGTGGGGTGCAGGGTGGTCTGCTGCTGGTTAAAGCCAGCGGTGGGGTGCAGGGTGGTCTGCTGCTGGTTAAAGCCAGCGGTGGGGTGCAGGGTGGTCTGCTGCTGGTTAAAGCCAGCGGTGGGGTGCAGGGTGGTCTGCTGCTGGTTAAAGCCAGCGGTGGGATGCAGGGTGGTCTGCTGCTGGTTAAAGCCAGCGGTGGGGTGCAGGGTGGTCTGCTGCTGGTTAAAGCCAGCGGTGGGGTGCAGGGTGGTCTGCTGCTGGTTAAAGCCAGCAGTGGGATGCAGGGTGGTCTGCAGGGTGGTCTGCTGCTGGTTAAAGCCAGCGGTGGGATGCAGGGTGGTATGCTGCTGGTTAAAGCCACAGTGGGGTGCAGGGTGGTATGTGGTAACACACACACACATTAACACACACACACATACATACACACACACAGATTAACATACTTCACACACACACACACACACACACACACACACACACACACACACACACACACACACACACACACACACACACACACACACAGTGTTACCTTGTCAGTTTCCGTCTCTTTAAAGCAGTCTTGCTCCTATAAAACACAGACAGGAGGAATCCATGACTGTTTGTTGTTAAACCACCTTGAATATATAATCAGACATTTAGTTCCCAACAGAACCAGTTATCAGAACCATCCCATTAAATCCCAACAGAACACTGTGATCAGAACCATCCCATCAAATCCCAACAGAACCAGTGATCAGAACCATCCCATCAAATCCCAACAGAACACAGTGATCAGAACCATCCCATCAAATCCCAACAGAACCAGTTATCAGAACCATCCCTCTACCACTGGACCCACATCATCAAATCCCAACAGCACCAGTTATCAGAACCATCCCATCAAATCCCAACAGAACCAGTGATCAGAACCATCCCATCAAATCCCAACAGAACCAGTGATCAGAACCATCCCATCAAATCCCAACAGAACCAGTGATCAGAACCATCCCATCAAATCCCAACAGAACCAGTTATAAGAACCATCCCATCAAACCCCAACAGAACCAGTTATCAGAACCATCCCTCTACCACTGGACCCACATCATCAAATCCCAACAGAACCAGTTATCAGAACCATCCCATCAAATCCCAACAGAACCTGTTATCAGAACCATCCCTCTACCACTGAACCCACATCACCACAGAACCTACAGAACCAGTTATCAGCGAGCAGAAAGCGAGCAGACAGCGTGCAGACAGCAGGCAGACAGCAGGCAGACAGCGTGCAGACAGCGAGCAGACAGCGTGCAGACAGCAAGAAGACAGCGTGCAGACAGCGTGCAGACAGCGTGCAGACAGCGAGCAGACAGCGAGCAGACAGCGAGCAGACAGCGAGCAGACAGCGTGCAGACAGCGTGCAGACAGCGAGCAGACAGCCTGCAGACAGCGAGCAGACAGCCTGCAGACAGCGAGCAGACAGCGTGCAGACAGCGAGCAGACAGCGTGCAGACAGCGTGCAGACAGCGTGCAGACAGCGAGCAGACAGCGTGCAGACAGCGAGCAGACAGCGTGCAGACAGCGTGCAGACAGCGAGCAGACAGCAAGCAGACAGTAAGGCCCCAGAACAGTTCCTTACCAAGGAGACAGAAGGGGACAGCTTTTCTAACACAGGCCCCAGAACAGTTCCTTACCAAGGAGACAGAGAGGACAGCCTTTCTAACACAGGCCCCAGAACAGTTACTTACCAAGGAGACAGAGGAGGACAGCCTTTCTAACACAGGCCCCAGAACAGTTCCTTACCAAGGAGACAGAGAGGACAGCCTTTCTAACACAGGCCCCAGAACAGTTCCTTACCAAGGAGACAGAGGGGACAGCCTTTCTAACACAGGCCCCAGAACAGTTCCTTACCCAGGAGACAGAGGGGACAGCCTTTCTAACACAGGCCCCAGAACAGTTCCTTACCAAGGAGGCAGAAGGGGACAGCCTTTCTAACACAGGCCCCAGAACAGTTCCTTACCAAGGAGACAGAGAGGACAGCCTTTCTAACACAGGCCCCAGAACAGTTCCTTACCAAGGAGACAGAGAGGACAGCCTTTCTAACACAGGCCCCAGAACAGTTCCTTACCAAGGAGACAGCGAGCAGACAGCCTTTCTAACACAGGCCCCAGAACAGTTCCTTACCAAGGAGACAGAGAGGACAGCCTTTCTAACACAGGCCCCAGAACAGTTCCTTACCAAGGAGATAGAGGGGACAGCCTTTCTAACACAGGCCCCAGAACAGTTCCTTACCAAGGAGACAGAGAGGACAGCCTTTCTAACACAGGCCCCAGAACAGTTCCTTACCAAGGAGACAGAGAGGACAGCCTTTCTAACACAGGCCCCAGAACAGTTACTTACCAAGGATTAATATAAAAAGCCAAAAGATAGTCCGTCCAAAGGCAGGATGGCAGGAGGGTGAGGAAGGCAAAGAGGCTCCTTCGCCTGAAGGGTTCAGAACAGACAGACAGACAGACAGACAGACAGACAGACAGACAGACAGACAGACAGACAGACAGACAGACAGACAGACAGACAGACAGACAGACAGACAGACAGACAGACAGACAGCATTAGTAACATGGCAGAGAGGTAGGGAAGCCTGTCAGTCTGAGCCTGTTAATAAGGCCCACTATAGTGACCTGTCTTTAACTCTCTGGTCAAGACAATAAACAGCCTTCTGTTGGTTCACAGTGGAGACATCAATGACTGTGTTGTTTTGATCAGTGCTCTAACAGCTGTTCAGTAGGGCCCAGTGTTCAGTAGGGCCCAGTGTTCATTAGGGCCCAGTGTTCAGTAACAGACCGTCTTTAAGCCCCAAGGCCTGCCGTAACGGACCGTCTTTAAGCCCCAAGGCCTGACGTAACGGACCGTCTTTAAGCCCCAAGGCCTGCCGTAACAGACCGTCTTTAAGCACCAAGGCCTGCCGTAACAGACCGTCTTTAAGCCCCCCTGCCGTAACGGACCGTCTTTAAGCCCCAAGGCCTGCCGTAACAGACCGTCTTTAAGCCCCAAGGCCTGCCGTAACGGACCGTCTTTAAGCCCCAAGGCCTGCCGTAACAGACCGTCGTTAAGCCCCAAGGCCTGCCGTAACGGACCGTCGTTAAGCCCCAAGGCCTGCCGTAACAGACCGTCTTTAAGCCCCAAGGCCTGCCGTAACGGACCGTCTTTAAGACCTCATATGAATCATCATTAGTCTGTTATCAACAGCTTCAGAAGGACATCGTTTACTGGACATAACTGACAGTTTCAACAACCATCTCTTGATAAAAGGTACAGAGTCCCAATTGTTGAAGGGTTTTGTCCATAGTTGAAATGTTTCATTAAATAGTAAATGTGTATAGGAGCCAAAACTCCAACCCAAATCATTTCTTCCCATTTCCCCTACTGAGGAAGCAATGCTGGCCTCTCCCTTTGATCCTCTGAGATCAGATTTACTACACTGTCATCAAAACTATATTTCGACTAACTCTAGCCAGTGTTAAACAGAGTTGTAGCCTCTCTCTCTCCCTGGTCTGACTAGTAAAGGTTATTCCTACTAACTCTAGCCAGTGTTAAACAGAGTTGTAGCCTCTCTCTCTCCCTGGTCTGATAGTTGGATTAGAGGTTATTCCTACTAACTCTAGCCAGTGTTAAACAGAGTAGTAGCCTCTCTCTCCCTGGTCTGATAGTTGGATTAAAGGTTATTCCTACTAACTCTAGCCAGTGTTAAACAGAGTTGTAGCCTCTCTCTCTCCCTGGTCTGACTAGTAAAGGTTATTCCTACTAACTCTAGCCAGTGTTAAACAGAGTTGTAGCCTCTCTCTCTCTCCCTGGTCTGATAGTTGGATTAGAGGTTATTCCTACTAACTCTAGCCAGTGTTAAACAGAGTTGTAGCCTCTCTCTCTCCCTGGTCTGACTAGTAAAGGTTATTCCTACTAACTCTAGCCAGTGTTAAACAGAGTTGTAGCCTCTCTCTCTCTCCCTGGTCTGACAGTTGGATTAGAGGTTATTCCTACTAACTCTAGCCAGTGTTAAACAGAGTTGAAGCCTCTCTCTCTCTCCACCTGGTCTGATAGTTGGATTAGAGGTTATTCCTACTAACTCTAGCCAGTGTTAAACAGAGTTATAGCCTCTCTCTCTCTCCCTGGTCTGACTAGTCATGGTTATTCCTACTAACTCTAGCCAGTGTTAAACAGAGTTGTAGCCTCTCTCTCTCCCTGGTCTGACTAGTAAAGGTTATTCCTACAAACTCTAGCCAGTGTTAAACATAGTTGTAGCCTCTCTCTCTCTCTCTCTTCCTGGTCTGATAGTTGGATTAGAGGTTATTCCTACTAACTCTAGCCAGTGTTAAACAGAGTTGTAGCCTCTTTCTCTCTCCCTGGTCTGACTAGTCAAGGTTATTCCTACTAACTCTAGCCAGTGTTAAACAGAGTTGTAGCCTCTCTCTCTCTCCCTGGTCTGATAGTTGGATTAAAGGTTATTCCTACTAACTCTAGCCAGTGTTAAACAGAGTTGTAGCCTCTCTCTCTCTCTCTCCCTGGTCTGACAGTTGGATTAAAAGTTATTCCTACTAACTCTAGCCAGTGTTAAACAGAGTTGTAGCCTCTCTCTCTCTCTCTCCCTGGTCTGACAGTTGGATTAAAGGTTATTCCTACTAACTCTAGCCAGTGTTAAACAGAGTTGTAGCCTCTCTCTCTCTCTCTCCCTGGTCTGATAGTTGGATTAGAGGTTATTCCTACTAACTCTAGCCAGTGTTAAACAGAGTTGTAGCCTCTCTCTCTCCCTGGTCTGACAGTTGGATTAGATGAATGGATTTGAACATTCAGATAGTCTGGTTGACTGAAGACAGCAGACTTGTTGTTTTGGGTTTCTGGTTTCAGGGTAGAGACGTGGTAATTCCTACCAGTTGTAGGGCAGTTTGCCGTCTCTCTCAAACGAAGCAAAGTTGATGAAGGTTTCTGCTCCGCACTCCCTGGAAGAAAGACAGCAGTTAGCTACAAACACAAAAATAACTCCCACTTACTGTATTACACACACGATGACTAAAACAATACAAAGAGGAAGTGAAACGTTTTGATGACTAAAATAATAAAGAGGAATTGAAAATGCTTTAACCAAAATATTTGTATTCTATCTATTGCCAGGCTCTGATCTACACTGGACAGATCTAACCTGGGGCTCTGTGGGTAATGACCTGATCTACACTGGACAGATCTACACTGGACAGATCTAACCTGGGGCTCTGTGGGTAATGACCTGATCTACACTGGACAGATCTAACCTGATCTACACTGGACAGATCTAACCTGGGGCTCTGTGGGTAATGACCTGATCTACACTGGACAGATCTAACCTGGGGCTCTGTGGGTAATAACCTGATCTACACTGGACAGATATACACTGGACAGATCTAACCTGGGGCTCTGTGGGTAATGACCTGATCTACACTGGACAGATCTACACTGGACAGATCTAACCTGGGGCTCTGTGGGTAATGACCTGATCTACACTGGACAGATCTACACTGGACAGATCTAACCTGATCTACACTGGACAGATCTAACCTGATCTACACTGGACAGATCTACACTGGACAGATCTACACTGGACAGATCTAACCTGGGGCTCTGTGGGTAATAACCTGATCTACACTGGACAGATCTAACCTGATCTACACTGGACAGATCTAACCTGGGGCTCTGTGGGTAATGACCTGACCTACACTGGACAGATCTACACTGGACAGATCTACACTGGACAGATCTAACCTGGGGCTCTGTGGGTAATAACCTGATCTACACTGGACAGATCTAACCTGGGGCTCTGTGGGTAATGAGGGGGGAGAGAGGAGGAGCCAGGGGGAGAGGAGGAGCCAGGGGGAGAGAGGAGGAGCCAGTGGGAGAGAGGAGGAGCCAGGGGGAGAGAGAGGAGCCAGGGGGAGAGAGAGGAGGAGCCAGGGGGAGAGAGAGGAGGAGCCAGGGAGAGAGAGGAGGAGCCAGGGGGAGGGAGAGAGGAGGAGCCAGGGGGAGAGAGGAGGAGCCAGGGGGAGAGAGGAGGAGTCAGGGGGAGAGAGGAGGAGCCAGGGGGAGAGAGGAGGAGCCAGGGGGAGAGAGAGGAGGAGCCAGGGGGAGAGAGGAGGAGCCAGGGGGAGAGAGAGGAGGAGCCAGGGAGAGAGAGAGGAGGAGCCAGGGAGAGAGAGGAGGAGCCAGGGGGAGAGAGGAGGAGCCAGGGGGAGGGAGAGAGGAGGAGCAAGGGGAGGGAGAGAGGAGGAGCCAGGGGGAGGGAGAGAGGAGGAGCCAGGGGAGAGAGGAGCCAGGGGGAGAGAGGAGGAGCCAGGGGGAGAGAGGAGGAGCCAGGGGAGAGAGGAGGAGCCAGGGGGAGAGAGGAGGAGCCAGGGGGAGGGAGAGAGGAGGAGCCAGGGGGAGGGAGAGAGGAGGAGCCAGGGGGAGAGAGAGGAGGAGCCAGGGGGAGAGAGAGGAGGAGCCAGGGGAGAGAGGAGGAGCCAGGGGGGGAGAGAGGAGGAGCCAGGGGGAGAGAGGAGGAGCCAGGGGGAGAAAGGAGGAGCCAGGGGGAGAAAGGAGGAGCCAGGGTGCAGAGAGAGGAGCCCGGGGGAGAGAGGAGGAGCCAGGGGGAGAGAGAGGAGGAGCCAGGGGGAGAGAGGAGGAGCCAGGGGGGGAGAGAGGAGGAGCCAGGGGGAGAGAGGAGGAGCCAGGGGAGAAAGGAGGAGCCAGGGGGAGAGAGGAGGAGCCAGGGGGAGAGAGGAGGAGGCAGGGGGAGAGAGGAGGAGCCAGGGGGAGAGAGGAGGAGCCAGGGGGAGAGAGGAGGAGCCAGGGGGGAGAGAGGAGGAGTCAGGGTACTTGTTGTTCAGCTCTAATTTTCTTAATCTTCAGACAGAAATATATTATGAAATATTATTTGAAAAGCCAGAACTTGTGGAAAGGTTAGTGTCGGGCTTGTATGTCCGTTAGGTGGACAGCTCCCCCACATCTCACCTGGCCATCTGCAGGTGTTTCTTACGCAGCATCAGTAGGAAGAGGACCAGCAGGCTGAGGAGGAGGACACTGAGGACCGCTAGAGCAGAGATGGCAGCTACGCTGGGATTCATCTCTCTGGCTGGAACGACAATAACATATTATCACTGAGGACCTCTAGAGCAGAGATGGGATTCACCTCTCTGGCTGGAACGACAATAACATATTATCACTGAGGACCTCTAGAGCAGAGATGGCAGCTACGCTGGGGTTCATCTCTCTGGCTGGAACGACAATAACATATTATCACTGAGGACCTCTAGAGCAGAGATGGCAGCGACGCTTGGATTCACCTCTCCGGCTGGAACGACAATAACATACAGTATGGATTATTATCACTGAGGACCTCTAGAGCAGAGATGGAGCGACAGGCCTACACACAGCCTGCGGACACAGCAATGTGGATCTGAAACTCAGTATTTGGAGTCATAGTGGTTGGATGTGGTCCACTACAACCTGCTGACATTGGCCTTCTAGGAAACAGGAACAATATTTAACCACAGAAGAGAGAGAGGAGAGAGGAAAGAGAGAGATGAGAGAGAGAAGAGGAGAGGAGAGAGAGAGGAGATGGAGACAGAGAGAGAGAGAGGAGGAGGAGAGAGAGATGAGAGAGGAGAGAGAGAGAGGAGATAGAGAGAGGAGAGAGAGAGAGGAGAGAGAGAGAGAGAGAGAGAGAGAGAGAGAGAGAGACGAGAGAGAGAGAGAGAGAGAAGAGAGAGAAGAGAGAGAGAGAGAGAGAGAGAGAGAGAGAGAGAGAGAGAGGAGAGAGAGAGAGAGAGAGAGACAGAAAACCACGAGAAAACTGACTTGTTCTGTGGTGTAAAACTGAAGAACTGTAGATTTTTCCCATACCTGTGGTAGAGATGTGAATGAAGGCTGACTGTACCTGTAGTAGAGATGTGTATGAAGGCTGACTGTACCTGTAGTAGAGATGTGTATGAAGGCTGACTGTACCTCTGGGTAGAGATGTGTATGAAGGCTGACTGTACCTCTGGTAGAGATGTGTATGAAGGCTGACTGTACCTCTGGTAGAGATGTGTATGAAGGCTGACTGTACCTGTAGTAGAGATGTGTATGAAGGCTGACTGTCCCTGTAGTAGAGATGTGTATGAAGGCTGACTGACTGTACCTCTGGTAGAGATGTGTATGAAGGCTGGCTGTACCTGTAGTAGAGATGTGTATGAAGGCTGACTGTACCTCTGGTAGAGATGTGTATGAAGGCTGACTGTACCTCTGGTAGAGATGTGTATGAAGGCTGACTGTACCTGTAGTAGAGATGTGTATGAAGGCTGACTGTACCTGTAGTAGAGATGTGTATGAAGGCTGACTGTACCTGTAGTAGAGATGTGTATGAAGGCTGACTGTACCTCTGGTAGAGATGTGTATGAAGGCTGACTGTACCTCTGGTAGAGATGTGTATGAAGGCTGACTGTACCTGTAGTAGAGATGTGTATGAAGGCTGGCTGTACCTGTAGTAGAGATGTGTATGAAGGCTGACTGTACCTCTGGTAGAGATGTGTATGAAGGCTGACTGTACCTGTAGTAGAGATGTGTATGAAGGCTGACTGTACCTGTAGTAGAGATGTGTATGAAGGCTGACTGTACCTGTAGTAGAGATGTGTATGAAGGCTGACTGTACCTGTAGTAGAGATGTGTATGAAGGCTGGCTGACTGTACCTGTAGTAGAGATGTGTATGAAGGCTGACTGTACCTCTGGTAGAGATGTGTATGAAGGCTGACTGTACCTGTAGTAGAGATGTGTATGAAGGCTGACTGTACCTGTAGTAGAGATGTGTATGAAGGCTGGCTGTACCTGTAGTAGAGATGTGTATGAAGGCTGACTGTACCCGTAGTAGAGATGTGTATGAAGGCTGACTGACTGTACCTGTAGTAGAGATGTGTATGAAGGCTGACTGTACCTCTGGTAGAGATGTTAATGAAGGCTGACTGTAACTGTAGTAGAGATGTTAATGAAGGCTGACTGTACCTGTAGTAGAGATGTGTATGAAGGCTGACTGTACCTGTAGTAGAGATGTGTATGAAGGCTGACTGTACCTCTGGTAGAGATGTGTATGAAGGCTGACTGACTGTACCTCTGGTAGAGATGTGTATGAAGACTGACTGACTGTACCTGTAGTAGAGATGTGTATGAAGGCTGACTGTACCTGTAGTAGAGATGTGTATGTAGGCTGACTGTACCTCTGGTAGAGATGTGTATGAAGGCTGACTGTACCTCTGGTAGAGATGTGTATGAAGGCTGACTGTACCTCTGGTAGAGATGTGTATGAAGGCTGACTGTACCTCTGGTAGAGATGTGTATGAAGGCTGACTGTACCTGTAGTAGAGATGTGTATGAAGGCTGACTGTACCTCTGGTAGAGATGTGTATGAAGGCTGACTGACTGTACCTCTGGTAGAGATGTGTATGAAGGCTGACTGACTGTAACTGTAGTAGAGATGTGTATGAAGGCTGACTGTACCTCTGGTAGAGATGTGTATGAAGGCTGACTGACTGTAACTGTAGTAGAGATGTGTATGAAGGCTGACTGTACCTGTAGTAGAGATGTGTATGAAGGCTGACTGTACCTCTGGTAGAGGTGTGTATGAAGGCTGACTGTACCTGTAGTAGAGATGTGTATGAAGGCTGACTGTACCTCTGGTAGAGGTGTGTATGAAGGCTGACTGTACCTGTAGTAGAGATGTGTATGAAGGCTGACTGTACCTGTAGTAGAGATGTGTATGAAGGCTGACTGTACCTCTGGTAGAGGTGTGTATGAAGGCTGACTGTACCTCTGGTAGAGATGTGTATGAAGGCTGACTGTACCTCTGGTAGAGATGTGTATGAAGGCTGACTGTACCTGTAGTAGAGATGTGTATGAAGGCTGACTGTACCTGTAGTAGAGATGTGTATGAAGGCTGACTGTACCTGTAGTAGAGATGTGTATGAAGGCTGACTGTACCTCTGGTAGAGATGTGTATGAAGGCTGACTGACTGTACCCGTAGTAGAGATGTGTATGAAGGCTGGCTGTACCTCTGGTAGAGATGTGTATGAAGGCTGACTGTACCTGTAGTAGAGATGTGTATGAAGGCTGACTGTACCTGTAGTAGAGATGTGTATGAAGGCTGACTGTACCTGTAGTAGAGATGTGTATGAAGGCTGACTGTACCTGTAGTAGAGATGTGTATGAAGGCTGACTGTACCTCTGGTAGAGATGTGTATGAAGGCTGACTGTACCTGTAGTAGAGATGTGTATGAAGGCTGACTGTACCTCTGGTAGAGATGTGTATGAAGGCTGACTGTACCTGTAGTAGAGATGTGTATGAAGGCTGACTGTACCTCTGGTAGAGATGTGTATGAAGGCTGACTGACTGTTCCTGTAGTAGAGATGTGTATGAAGGCTGGCTGTACCTGTAGTAGAGATGTGTATGAAGGCTGACTGTACCTGTAGTAGAGATGTGTATGAAGGCTGGCTGTACCTGTAGTAGAGATGTGTATGAAGGCTGACTATACCTGTAGTAGAGATGTGTATGAAGGCTGACTGTACCTGTAGTAGAGATGTGTATGAAGGCTGACTGTACCTGTAGTAGAGATGTGTATGAAGGCTGACTGACTGTACCCGTAGTAGAGATGTGTATGAAGGCTGACTGTACCTCTGGTAGAGATGTGTATGAAGGCTGACTGTACCTCTGATAGAGATGTGTATGAAGGCTGACTGTACCTGTAGTAGAGATGTGTATGAAGGCTGACTGTACCTCTGGTAGAGATGTGTATGAAGGCTGACTGTACCTGTAGTAGAGATGTGTATGAAGGCTGACTGACTGTACATGTAGTAGAGATGTGTATGAAGGCTGACTGTACCTCTGGTAGAGATGTGTATGAAGGCTGGCTGTACCTGTAGTAGAGATGTGTATGAAGGCTGACTGTACCTGTAGTAGAGATGTGTATGAAGGTTGACGGTACCTGTAGTAGAGATGTGTATGAAGGCTGACTGTACCTCTGGTAGAGATGTGTATGAAGGCTGGCTGTACCTGTAGTAGAGATGTGTATGAAGGCTGACTGTACCTCTGGTAGAGATGTGTATGAAGGCTGACTGTACCTCTGGTAGAGATGTGTATGAAGGCTGACTGTACCTCTGGTAGAGATGTGTATGAAGGCTGGCTGACTGTACCTGTAGTAGAGATGTGTATGAAGGCTGGCTGTACCTCTGGTAGAGATGTGTATGAAGGCTGACTGACTGTACCTGTAGTAGAGATGTGTATGAAGGCTGACTGTACCTCTGGTAGAGATGTGTATGAAGGCTGACTGTACCTCTGGTAGAGATGTGTATGAAGGCTGGCTGTACCTGTAGTAGAGATGTGTATGAAGGCTGACTGTACCTGTAGTAGAGATGTGTATGAAGGCTGGCTGTACCTGTAGTAGAGATGTGTATGAAGGCTGACTGTACCTCTGGTAGAGATGTGTATGAAGGCTGACTGTACCTCTGGTAGCGATGTGTATGAAGGCTGACTGTACCTGTAGTAGAGATGTGTATGAAGGCTGACTGTACCTGTAGTAGAGATGTGTATGAAGGCTGGCTGTACCTGTAGTAGAGATGTGTATGAAGGCTGACTGTACCTGTAGTAGAGATGTGTATGAAGGCTGACTGTACCTGTAGTAGAGATGTGTATGAAGGCTGACTGTACCTCTGGTAGAGATGTGTATGAAGGCTGACTGTACCTGTAGTAGAGATGTGTATGAAGGCTGACTGTACCTCTGGTAGAGATGTGTATGAAGGCTGACTGTACCTGTAGTAGAGATGTGTATGAAGGCTGACTGTACCTCTGGTAGAGATGTGTATGAAGGCTGACTGTACCTGTAGTAGAGATGTGTATGAAGGCTGACTGTACCTGTAGTAGAGATGTGTATGAAGGCTGACTGTACCTGTAGTAGAGATGTGTATGAAGGCTGACTATACCTGTAGTAGAGATGTGTATGAAGGCTGACTGACTGTACCTGTAGTAGAGATGTGTATGAAGGCTGACTGACTGTACCCGTAGTAGAGATGTGTATGAAGGCTGACTGTACCTCTGGTAGAGATGTGTATGAAGGCTGACTGTACCTCTGATAGAGATGTGTATGAAGGCTGACTGTACCTGTAGTAGAGATGTGTATGAAGGCTGACTGTACCTCTGGTAGAGATGTGTATGAAGGCTGACTGTACCTGTAGTAGAGATGTGTATGAAGGCTGACTGACTGTACATGTAGTAGAGATGTGTATGAAGGCTGACTGTACCTCTGGTAGAGATGTGTATGAAGGCTGGCTGTACCTGTAGTAGAGATGTGTATGAAGGCTGACTGTACCTGTAGTAGAGATGTGTATGAAGGCTGACTGTACCTCTGGTAGAGATGTGTATGAAGGCTGACTGTACCTGTAGTAGAGATGTGTATGAAGGCTGACTGTACCTGTAGTAGAGATGTGTATGAAGGCTGACTGTACCTGTAGTAGAGATGTGTATGAAGGCTGACTGGCTGTACCTGTAGTAGAGATGTGTATGAAGGCTGACTGTACCTCTGGTAGAGATGTGTATGAAGGCTGACTGTACCTCTGGTAGAGATGTGTATGAAGGCTGACTGTACCTCTGGTAGAGATGTGTATGAAGGCTGGCTGACTGTACCTGTAGTAGAGATGTGTATGAAGGCTGGCTGTACCTCTGGTAGAGATGTGTATGAAGGCTGACTGACTGTACCTGTAGTAGAGATGTGTATGAAGGCTGACTGTACCTCTGGTAGAGATGTGTATGAAGGCTGACTGTACCTCTGGTAGCGATGTGTATGAAGGCTGACTGTACCTGTAGTAGAGATGTGTATGAAGGCTGACTGTACCTGTAGTAGAGATGTGTATGAAGGCTGGCTCGCTTGGCGTACTGTAGCTATAACTGATCACACTGCAGTTATAGGAGGAGGAGGGCAACAAGCTGGACACGGTCACCACATGGGACTGGGCTGTTAGAGGCTCCCGAGCCTGCAGAGAGAACAGAGAACATTCTGCAAGGACAGAACACGGTACTGTAGAACAGAGAGAACAGAGAACACACTGCAAGGACTGAACACGGTACTGTAGAACAGAGAGAACAGAGAACACACTGCAAGGACTGAACACGGTACTGTAGAACAGAGAGAACAGAGGACATACTCTGTCAATCACAGCATTCTTATCGGCAGACTCAACAGCCTTGGTTTCTCAAATGACTGTCTCGCCTGGTTCACCAACTTCTTCTCTGATAGAGTTCAATGTGTCAAATCGGAGGGCCTGTTGTCCGGGCCTCTGGCAGTCTCTATGGTGATGCCACAGGGTTCAATTCTCGGGCCGACTCGTTTCTCTGTATATATCAATGATGTCGCTCTTGGTGTTGGTGATTCTCTGATCCACCTCTACGCAGACGACACCATTCTGTATACTTCTGGCCCTTCTTTGGACACTGTGTTAACAACCCTCCAGACGAGCTTCAATGCCATACAACTCTCCTTCCGTGGCCTCCAACTGCTCTTAAATGCAAGTAAAACTAAATGCATGCTATTCAATCGATGACTGCCTGCACCTGCCCGCCCGTCCAGCATCACCACTCTGGACGGTTCTGACTTAGAATATGTGGACAACTACAAATACCTGGGTGTCTGGTTAGACTGTAAACTCTCCTTCCAGACTCACATCAAACATCTCCAATCCAAAATTAAATCTAGAATCGGCTTCCTATTTCGCAAACAAAGCATCCTTCACTCGTGCTGCGAAACACACCCTCGTAAAACTGACCATCCTACCGATCCTCGACTTCGGTGATGTCATCTATAAAATAGCCTCCAATACTCTACTCAACAAGCTGGATGCAGTCTATCACAGTGCCATCCGTTTTGTCACCAAAGCCCCATATACTACACCACTGCGACCTGTACGCTCTCGTCGGCTGGCCCTCGCGTCATACTCGTCACCAAACCCACTGGCTCCAGGTCATCTACAAGTCTCTGCTAGGTAAAGCCCCGCCTTATCTCAGCTCACTGGTCACCATAGTAACACCCACCCGTAGCACGCGCTCCAGCAGGTATATCTCACTGGTCATCCCCAAAGCCAACACCTCCTTTGGCCGCCTTTCCTTCCAGTTCTCTGCTGCCAATGACTGGAACGAATTGCAAAAATTGCTGAAGTTGGAGACTTATATCTGGAAACATTGTATCAACTATTAACTGGGTCAGTCTGAAGCTGGTGCTGGTGAACTGGAAACATTGTATAAACTATTATCAGTGTACTACATTACATAGGGAATAGGGTCCCATTCCAGATCATAGCAGTGTACTACAGTACATAGGGAATAGGGTCCCATTCCAGATCATAGCAGTGTACTACAGTACATAGGGAATAGGGTCCCATTCCAGATCATAGCAGTGTATTACAGTACATAGGGAATAGGGTACCATTCCAGATCATAGCAGTGTACTACAGTACATAGGGAATAGGGTCCCATTCCAGATCATAGCAGTGTACTACAGTACATAGGGAATAGGGTCCCATTCCAGATCATAGCAGTGTACTACAGTACATAGGGAATAGGGTACCATTCCAGATCATAGCAGTGTACTACAGTAGATAGGGAATAGGGTCCCATTCCAGACGATAGCAGTGTATTACAGTACATAGGGAATAGGGTCCCATTCCAGATCATAGCAGTGTACTACAGTACATAGGGAATAGGGTCCCATTCCAGATCATAGCAGTGTACTACAGTAGATAGGGAATAGGGTACCATTCCAGACGATAGCAGTGTATTACAGTACATAGGGAATAGGGTCCCATTCCAGATCATAGCCGTGTACTACAGTACATAGGGAATAGGGTCCCATTCCAGATCATAGCAGTGTATTACAGTACATAGGGAATAGGGTCCCATTCCAGATCATAGCAGTGTACTACAGTACATAGGGAATAGGGTACCATTCCAGATCATAGCAGTGTATTACAGTACATAGGGAATAGGGTACCATTCCAGATGATAGCAGTGTACTACAGTACATAGGGAATAGGGTACCATTCCAGATCATAGCAGTGTACTACAGTACATGGGGAATAGGGTACCAATCCAGATGATAGCAGTGTACTACAGCACATAGGGAATAGGGTACCATTCCAGATGGTAGCAGTGTATTACAGTACATAGGGAATAGGGTACCATTCCAGATCATAGCAGTGTACTACAGTACATAGGGAATAGGGTCCCATTCCAGATCATAGCAGTGTACTACAGTACATAGGGAATAGGGTCCCATTCCAGATCATAGCAGTGTACTACAGTACATAGGGAATAGGGTA
>NW_021823237.1:949999-1064704 GCF_901001165.1 Salmo trutta
AAACAGGGGACAACCACAGTACCAGACCAGCAACAGATCTGTGTCTCTCTGGAGTAGGGAGGGAGGGAGAGAGGGGAGAGATCTGTTAAAACAGGGGACAACCACAGTACCAGACCAGCAACAAATCTGTGTCTCTCTGGAGTAGGGAGGGAGAGAGAGAGAGGAGAGATCTGTTAAAACAGGGGACAACCACAGTACCAGACCAGCAACAGATCTGTGTCTCTCTGGAGTAGGGAGGGAGGGAGAGGAGAGATCTGTTAAAACAGGGACAACCACAGTACCAGACCAGCAACAGATCTGTGTCTCTCTGGAGTAGGGAGGGAGGGAGAGGAGAGATCTGTTAAAACACGGGACAACCATAGTACCAGACCAGCAACAGATCTGTGTCTCTCTGGAGAAGGGAGGGAGGGAGAGGAGAGAAAGAGAGAGCTAGAGGAGGGGTGAGCCTAGTGACCCTGCTACAAGCAGACAGGTGATTGGCTAAAGGCCCTGCGTCAGGCAGCAGGTGATTGGCTGGGTCAGGGTCGGGGGCGGGGCTAGTTACCACGGATGCGATGACCGAGGCGGTAGCAGCGATCTCGTAGTACGTGGTCCACTCGGAGGCCAGCGTGACAGGGTTGAAGAAGAACGTCTGCAGGACGTACTTCCTGAACGCCACGTGGTACGGCCTCTGCCACGACAGGATGACTGCGGTCGGGCTCAGAGAATACACCACCAGCTCCCGCACTCCCGTTGGCTCTGGGGGACAGACAGACAAACCAGGCAGCCAATCAGAAACAACATCAGGCTACAGACAGCTGATTAAAATCCAAAACCAAAGCAGAGGGGAGGGACTACAAGCTGATTCAGCCAATCCATGACTTGATTAATAAGGTCTGTGTTTCAAATATTACACTACCCTCTATGGGCCCTGGTCAACAGTAGAGCACTACCCCTATGGGCCCTGGTCAACAGTAGAGCACTACCCCCTATGGGCCCTGGTCAACAGTAAAGCACTACCTCTATGGGCCCTGGTCAACAGTAGAGCACTACCCCCTATGGGCCCTGGTCAACAGTAGAGCACTACCTCTATGGGCCCTGGTCAACAGTAGAGCACTACCCCTATGGGCCCTGGTCAACAGTAGAGCACTACCTCTATGGGCCCTGGTCAACAGTAGAGCACTACCTCTATGGCCCTGGTCAACAGTAGAGCACTACCCCTATGGGCCCTGGTCAACAGTAGAGCACTACCTCTATGGGCCCTGGTCAACAGTAGAGCACTACCCCTGTAGGCCCTGGTCAACAGTAAAGCACTACCTCTATGGGCCCTGGTCAACAGTAGAGCACTACCTCTATGGGCCCTGGTCAACAGTAGAGCACTACCCCTACGGGCCCTGGTTAACAGTAGAGCACTACCCCCTATGGGCCCTGGTCAACAGTAGAGCACTACCTCTATGGCCCTGGTTAACAGTAGAGCACTACCCCCTATGGGCCCTGGTCAACAGTAGAGCACTACCTCTATGGCCCTGGTCAACAGTAGTACACTACCTCTATGGCCCTGGTCAACAGTAGAGCACTACCCCTATGGGCCCTGGTCAACAGTAGAGCACTACCCCTATGGGCCCTGGTCAACAGTAGAGCACTACCCCCTATGGGCCCTGGTCAACAGTAGAGCACTACCCCTATGGGCCCTGGTTAACAGTAGAGCACTACCTCTATGGGCCCTGGTCAACAGTAGAGCACTACCCCCTATGGGCCCTGGTCAACAGTAGAGCACTACCCCTATGGGCCCTGGTTAACAGTAGAGCACTACCCCTATGGGCCCTGGTCAACAGTAGAGCACTACATAGGGAATAGGGTTCCATTTAGTGTCTGAGGGAATGAGACACCAGTCCAGGTAGTATAGTGTCTGAGGGACAGAGACACCAGTCCAGGTAGTATAATGTCTGAGGGACAGAGACACCAGTCCAGGTAGTATAATGTCTGAGGGACAGAGACACCAGTCCAGGTAGTATAGTGTCTGAGGGACTGAGACACCAGTCCAGGTAGTATAGTGTCTGAGGGACTGAGACACCAGTCCAGGTAATATAATGTCTGAGGGGGACAAAGACACCAGTCCAGGTAGTATAATGTCTGAGGGACTGAGACACCAGTCCAGGTAGTATAATGTCTGAGGGACTGAGACACCAGTCCAGGTAGTATAATCTCTGAGGGACTGAGACACCAGTCCAGGTAGTATAGTGTCTGAGGGACTGAGACACCAGTCCAGGTAGTATAGTGTCTGAGGGACTGAGACACCAGTCCAGGTAGTATAATGTCTGAGGGACTGAGACACCAGTCCAGGTAATATAATGTCTGAGGGGGACAGAGACACCAGTCCAGGTAGTATAGTGTCTGAGGGACTGAGACACCAGTCCAGGTAGTATAATGTCTGAGACACCAGTCCAGGTAGTATAATGTCTGAGACACCAGTCCAGGTAGTATAATGTCTGAGGGACTGAGACACCAGTCCAGGTAGTATAGTGTCTGAGGGACTGAGACACCAGTCCAGGTAGTATAATGTCTGAGGGACTGAGACACCAGTCCAGGTAGTATAGTGTCTGAGGGACTGAGACACCAGTCCAGGTAGTATAGTGTCTGAGGGGGACTGAGACACCAGTCCAGGTAGTATAGTGTCTGAGGGACTGAGACACCAGTCCAGGTAGTATAATGTCTGAGGGGGACTGAGACACCAGTCCAGGTAGTATAATGTCTGAGGGGGACAAAGACACCAGTCCAGGTAGTATAATGTCTGAGACACCAGTCCAGGTAGTATAATGTCTGAGGGACTGAGACACCAATCCAGGTAGTATAGTGTCTGAGGGACTGAGACACCAGTCCAGGTAGTATAGTGTCTGAGGGACTGAGACACCAGTCCAGTTAGTATAATGTCTGAGGGACTGAGACACCAGTCCAGGTAGTATAATGTCTGAGGGACTGAGACACCAGTCCAGGTAGTATAGTGTCTGAGGGACTGAGACACCAGTCCAGGTAGTATAGTGTCTGAGGCACTGAGACACCAGTCCAGGTAGTATAATGTCTGAGACACCAGTCCAGGTAGTATAATGTCTGAGGGACTGAGACACCAGTCCAGGTAGTATAGTGTCTGAGGGACTGAGACACCAGTCCAGGTAGTATAGTGTCTGAGGGACTGAGACACCAGTCCAGGTAGTATAGTGTCTGAGGGACTGAGACACCAGTCCAGGTAGTATAGTGTCTGAGGGACTGAGACACCAGTCCAGGTAGTATAGTGTCTGAGGGACTGAGACACCAGTCCAGGTAGTATAGTGTCTGAGGGACAGAGACACCAGTCCAGGTAGTATAGTGTCTGAGGGACTGAGACACCAGTCCAGGTAGTATAATGTCTGAGGGACTGAGACACCAGTCCAGGTAGTATAGTGTCTGAGGGACTGAGACACCAGTCCAGGTAGTATAGTGTCTGAGGGACTGAGACACCAGTCCAGGTAGTATAATGTCTGAGGGACTGAGACACCAGTCCAGGTAGTATAGTGTCTGAGGGACTGAGACACCAGTCCAGGAATTATAGTGTCTGAGGGACTGAGACACCAGTCCAGGTAGTATAGTGTCTGAGGGACTGAGACACCAGTCCAGGTAGTATAATGTCTGAGGGACTGAGACACCAGTCCAGGTAGTATAGTGTCTGAGGGACTGAGACACCAGTCCAAGTAGTATAGTGTCTGAGGGACTGAGACACCAGTCCAGGTAGTATAGTGTCTGAGGGACTGAGACACCAGTCCAGGTAGTATAGTGTCTGAGGGACTGAGACACCAGTCCAGGTAGTATAGTGTCTGAGGGACTCACCGATGTCTATAATAACAGGTTCGGAAGGAGGGCTGATGAGAGGACCGTTAGTATGGTAGACCACCACTCTGTACTGGGCACCTGGAGTCAGGTTGGACAGGATGTCACTGGTGGTGTTCTCCTGTAACCAATCACAGGACAGGAACAGGTATCAGAGAGGGTAGTGGTGATAAACTGTATCAGTATATTGATAGGTGAACAGGAACAGGTATCAGAGAGGGTAGTGATGATAAACTGGATCAGTATATTGATAGGTGGACAGGAACAGGTATCAGAGAGGGTAGTGATGATAAACTGGATCAGTATATTGATAGGTGGACAGGAACAGGTATCAGAGAGGGTAGTGGTGATAAACTGGATCAGTATATTGATAGGTGAACAGGAACAGGTATCAGAGAGGGTAGTGGTGATAAACTGTATCAGTATATTGATAGGTGAACAGGAACAGGTATCAGAGAGGGTAGTGGTGATAAACTGGATCAGTATATTGATAGGTGGACAGGAACAGGTATCAGAGAGGGTAGTGGTGATAAACTGTATCAGTATATTGATAGGTGGACAGGAACAGGTATCAGAGAGGGTAGTGGTGATAAACTGTATCAGTATATTGATAGGTGGACAGGAACAGGTATCAGAGAGGGTAGTGGTGATAAACTGTATCAGTATATTGATAGGTGGACAGGAACAGGTATCAGAGAGGGTAGTGGTGATAAACTGGATCAGTATATTGATAGGTGGACAGGAACAGGTATCAGAGAGGGTAGTGGTGATAAACTGTATCAGTATATTGATAGGTGGACAGGAACAGGTATCAGAGAGGGTAGTGGTGATAAACTGGATCAGTATATTGATAGGTGGACAGGAACAGGTATCAGAGAGGGTAGTGGTGATAAACTTTATCAGTATATTGATAGGTGGACAGGAACAGGTGTCAGAGAGGGTAGTGGTGATAAACTGGATCAGTATATTGATAGGTGGACAGGAACAGGTATCAGAGAGGGTAGTGGTGATAAACTGGATCAGTATATTGATAGGTGGACAGGAACAGGTATCAGAGAGGGTAGTGGTGATAAACTGTATCAGTATATTGATAGGTGGACAGGAACAGCAACAGGTATCAGAGAGGGTAGTGGTGATAAACTGGATCAGTATATTGATAGGTGGACAGGAACAGGACAGGAACAGGTATCAGAGAGGGTAGTGGTGATAAACTGGATCAGTATATTGATAGGTGGACAGGAACAGGTATCAGAGAGGGTAGTGGTGATAAACTGGATCAGTATATTGATAGGTGAACAGGAACAGGTATCAGAGAGGGTAGTGGTGATAAACTGTATCAGTATATTGATAGGTGGACAGGAACAGGTATCAGAGAGGGTAGTGGTGATAAACTGTATCAGTATATTGATAGGTGGACAGGAACAGGTATCAGAGAGGGTAGTGGTGATAAACTGTATCAGTATATTGATAGGTGGACAGGAACAGGTATCAGAGAGGGTAGTGGTGATAAACTGTATCAGTATATTGATAGGTGGACGGGAACAGGTATCAGAGAGGGTAGTGGTGATAAACTGGATCAGTATATTGATAGGTGGACAGGAACAGGTATCAGAGAGGGTAGTGGTGATAAACTGTATCAGTATATTGATAGGTGGACAGGAACAGGTATCAGAGAGGGTAGTGGTGATAAACTGTATCAGTATATTGATAGGGGAACAGGTATCAGAGAGGGTAGTGGTGATAAACTGTATCAGTATATTGATAGGTGGACGGGAACAGGTATCAGAGAGGGTAGTGGTGATAAACTGTATCAGTATATTGATAGGTGGACAGGAACAGGTATCAGAGAGGGTAGTGGTGATAAACTGTATCAGTATATTGATAGGTGGACAGGAACAGGTATCAGAGAGGGTAGTGGTGATAAACTGTATCAGTATATTGATAGGTGAACAGGAACAGGTATCAGAGAGGGTAGTGGTGATAAACTGTATCAGTATATTGATAGGTGTACAGGAACAGGTATCAGAGAGGGTAGTGGTGATAAACTGTATCAGTATATTGATAGGTGGACAGGAACAGGTATCAGAGAGGGTAGTGGTGATAAACTGTATCAGTATATTGATAGGTGGACAGGAACAGGTATCAGAGAGGGTAGTGGTGATAAACTGTATCAGTATATTGATAGGTGGACAGGAACAGGTATCAGAGAGGGTAGTGGTGATAAACTGGATCAGTATATTGATAGGTGGACAGGAACAGGTAAAAGAGAGGGTAGTGGTGATAAACTGGATCAGTATATTGATAGGTGGACAGGAACAGGTAAAAGAGAGGGTAGTGGTGATAAACTGTATCAGTATATTGATAGGTGGACAGGAACAGGTATCAGAGAGGGTAGTGGTGATAAACTGGATCAGTATATTGATAGGTGGACAGGAACAGGTAAAAGAGAGGGTAGTGGTGATAAACTGGATCAGTATATTGATAGGTGGACAGGAACAGGTATCAGAGAGGGTAGTGGTGATAAACTGTATCAGTATATTGATAGGTGGACAGGAACAGGTATCAGAGAGGGTAGTGGTGATAAACTGTATCAGTATATTGATAGGTGGACAGGAACAGGTATCAGAGAGGGTAGTGGTGATAAACTGGATCAGTATATTGATAGGTGGACAGGAACAGGTAAAAGAGAGGGTAGTGGTGATAAACTGGATCAGTATATTGATAGGTGGACAGGAACAGGTATCAGAGAGGGTAGTGGTGATAAACTGGATCAGTATATTGACAGGTGGACAGGAACAGGTATCAGAGAGGGTAGTGGTGATAAACTGGATCAGTATATTGATAGGTGGATAGGAACAGGTATCAGAGAGGGTAGTGGTGATAAACTGGATCAGTATATTGATAGGTGGACAGGAACAGGTATCAGAGAGGGTAGTGGTGATAAACTGTATCAGTATATTGATAGGTGGACAGGAACAGGTATCAGAGAGGGTAGTGGTGATAAACTGTATCAGTATATTGATAGGTGGACAGGAACAGGACAGGAACAGGTATCAGAGAGGGTAGTGGTGATAAACTGGATCAGTATATTGATAGGTGGACAGGAACAGGTATCAGAGAGGGTAGTGGTGATAAACTGGATCAGTATATTGATAGGTGGACAGGAACAGGTATCAGAGAGGGTAGTGGTGATAAACTGTATCAGTATATTGATAGGTGGACAGGAACAGGTATCAGAGAGGGTAGTGGTGATAAACTGGATCAGTATATTGATAGGTGGACAGGAACAGGACAGGAACAGGTATCAGAGAGGGTAGTGGTGATAAACTGGATCAGTATATTGATAGGTGGACAGGAACAGGTATCAGAGAGGGTAGTGGTGATAAACTGGATCAGTATATTGATAGGTGGACAGGAACAGGACAGGAACAGGTATCAGAGAGGGTAGTGGTGATAAACTGTATCAGTATATTGATAGGTGGACAGGAACAGGTATCAGAGAGGGTAGTGGTGATAAACTGTATCAGTATATTGATAGGTGGACAGGAACAGGTATCAGAGAGGGTAGTGGTGATAAACTGGATCAGTATATTGATAGGTGGACAGGAACAGGTATCAGAGAGGGTAGTGGTGATAAACTGGATCAGTATATTGATAGGTGAACAGGAACAGGTATCAGAGAGGGTAGTGGTGATAAACTGGATCAGTATATTGATAGGTGGACAGGAACAGGACAGGAACAGGTATCAGAGAGGGTAGTGGTGATAAACTGGATCAGTATATTGATAGGTGGACAGGAACAGGTATCAGAGAGGGTAGTGGTGATAAACTGGATCAGTATATTGATAGGTGGACAGGAACAGGTATCAGAGAGGGTAGTGGTGATAAACTGTATCAGTATATTGATAGGTGGACAGGAACAGGTATCAGAGAGGGTAGTGGTGATAAACTGGATCAGTATATTGATAGGTGGACAGGAACAGGTATCAGAGAGGGTAGTGGTGATAAACTGGATCAGTATATTGATAGGTGGACAGGAACAGGACAGGAACAGGTATCAGAGAGGGTAGTGGTGATAAACTGTATCAGTATATTGATAGGTGGACAGGAACAGGTATCAGAGAGGGTAGTGGTGATAAACTGTATCAGTATATTGATAGGTGGACAGGAACAGGTATCAGAGAGGGTAGTGGTGATAAACTGGATCAGTATATTGATAGGTGGACAGGAACAGGTATCAGAGAGGGTAGTGGTGATAAACTGGATCAGTATATTGATAGGTGAACAGGAACAGGTATCAGAGAGGGTAGTGGTGATAAACTGGATCAGTATATTGATAGGTGGACAGGAACAGGACAGGAACAGGTATCAGAGAGGGTAGTGGTGATAAACTGGATCAGTATATTGATAGGTGGACAGGAACAGGTATCAGAGAGGGTAGTGGTGATAAACTGTATCAGTATATTGATAGGTGGATAGGAACAGGTATCAGAGAGGGTAGTGGTGATAAACTGGATCAGTATATTGATAGGTGGATAGGAACAGGTATCAGAGAGGGTAGTGGTGATAAACTGTATCAGTATATTGATAGGTGGACAGGAACAGGACAGGAACAGGTATCAGAGAGGGTAGTGGTGATAAACTGGATCAGTATATTGATAGGTGGACAGGAACAGGTATCAGAGAGGGTAGTGGTGATAAACTGTATCAGTATATTGATAGGTGGACAGGAACAGGTATCAGAGAGGGTAGTGGTGATAAACTGTATCAGTATATTGATAGGTGGACAGGAACAGGTATCAGAGAGGGTAGTGGTGATAAACTGGATCAGTATATTGATAGGGGAACAGGTATCAGAGAGGGTAGTGGTGATAAACTGGATCAGTATATTGATAGGGGAACAGGTATCAGAGAGGGTAGTGGTGATAAACTGGATCAGTATATTGATAGGGGAACAGGTATCAGAGAGGGTAGTGGTGATAAACTGGATCAGTATATTGATAGGTGGACAGGAACAGGTATCAGAGAGGGTAGTGGTGATAAACTGGATCAGTATATTGATAGGGGAACAGGTATCAGAGAGGGTAGTGGTGATAAACTGGATCAGTATATTGATAGGTGAACAGGAACAGGTATCAGAGAGGGTAGTGGTGATAAACTGTATCAGTATATTGATAGGGGAACAGGTATCAGAGAGGGTAGTGGTGATAAACTGGATCAGTATATTGATAGGGGAACAGGTATCAGAGAGGGTAGTGGTGATAAACTGGATCAGTATATTGATAGGGGAACAGGTATCAGAGAGGGTAGTGGTGATAAACTGGATCAGTATATTGATTGGGGAACAGGTATCAGAGAGGGTAGTGGTGATAAACTGGATCAGTATATTGATAGGGGAACAGGTATCAGAGAGGGTAGTGGTGATAAACTGGATCAGTATATTGATAGGTGGACAGGAACAGGTATCAGAGAGGGTAGTGGTGATAAACTGGATCAGTATATTGATAGGTGGACAGGAACAGGTATCAGAGAGGGTAGTGGTGATAAACTGTATCAGTATATTGATAGGTGGACAGGAACAGGTATCAGAGAGGGTAGTGGTGATAAACTGTATCAGTATATTGATAGGTGGACAGGAACAGGTATCAGAGAGGGTAGTGGTGATAAACTGGATCAGTATATTGATAGGGGAACAGGTATCAGAGAGGGTAGTGGTGATAAACTGGATCAGTATATTGATAGGAACAGGACAGGAACAGGTATCAGAGAGGGTAGTGGTGATAAACTGTATCAGTATATTGATAGGTGGACAGGAACAGGTATCAGAGAGGGTAGTGGTGATAAACTGTATCAGTATATTGATAGGTGGACAGGAACAGGTATCAGAGAGGGTAGTGGTGATAAACTGGATCAGTATATTGATAGGTGGACAGGAACAGGTATCAGAGAGGGTAGTGGTGATAAACTGTATCAGTATATTGATAGGGGAACAGGTATCAGAGAGGGTAGTGGTGATAAACTGGATCAGTATATTGATAGGGGAACAGGTATCAGAGAGGGTAGTGGTGATAAACTGGATCAGTATATTGATAGGGGAACAGGTATCAGAGAGGGTAGTGGTGATAAACTGGATCAGTATATTGATAGGTGGACAGGAACAGGTATCAGAGAGGGTAGTGGTGATAAACTGTATCAGTATATTGATAGGGGAACAGGTATCAGAGAGGGTAGTGGTGATAAACTGGATCAGTATATTGATAGGGGAACAGGTATCAGAGAGGGTAGTGGTGATAAACTGGATCAGTATATTGATAGGGGAACAGGTATCAGAGAGGGTAGTGGTGATAAACTGTATCAGTATATTGATAGGTGGACAGGAACAGGACAGGAACAGGTATCAGAGAGGGTAGTGGTGATAAACTGGATCAGTATATTGATAGGGGAACAGGTATCAGAGAGGGTAGTGGTGATAAACTGGATCAGTATATTGATAGGTGGACAGGAACAGGTATCAGAGAGGGTAGTGGTGATAAACTGGATCAGTATATTGATAGGTGGACAGGAACAGGTATCAGAGAGGGTAGTGGTGATAAACTGTATCAGTATATTGATAGGGGAACAGGTATCAGAGAGGGTAGTGGTGATAAACTGGATCAGTATATGATAGGTGGATAGGAACAGGTATCAGAGAGGGTAGTGGTGATAAACTGGATCAGTATATTGATAGGGGAACAGGTATCAGAGAGGGTAGTGGTGATAAACTGTATCAGTATATTGATAGGGGAACAGGTATCAGAGAGGGTAGTGGTGATAAACTGGATCAGTATATTGATAGGTGGACAGGAACAGGTATCAGAGAGGGTAGTGGTGATAAACTGTATCAGTATATTGATAGGGGAACAGGTATCAGAGAGGGTAGTGGTGATAAACTGGATCAGTATATTGATAGGGGAACAGGTATCAGAGAGGGTAGTGGTGATAAACTGGATCAGTATATTGATAGGGGAACAGGTATCAGAGAGGGTAGTGGTGATAAACTGGATCAGTATATTGATAGGGGAACAGGTATCAGAGAGGGTAGTGGTGATAAACTGGATCAGTATATTGATAGGTGGACAGGAACAGGTATCAGAGAGGGTAGTGGTGATAAACTGGATCAGTATATTGATAGGTGGACAGGAACAGGTATCAGAGAGGGTAGTGGTGATAAACTGGATCAGTATATTGATAGGGGAACAGGTATCAGAGAGGGTAGTGGTGATAAACTGGATCAGTATATTGATAGGGGAACAGGTATCAGAGAGGGTAGTGGTGATAAACTGGATCAGTATATTGATAGGTGGATAGGAACAGGTATCAGAGAGGGTAGTGGTGATAAACTGTATCAGTATATTGATAGGGGAACAGGTATCAGAGAGGGTAGTGGTGATAAACTGGATCAGTATATTGATAGGTGGATAGGAACAGGTATCAGAGAGGGTAGTGGTGATAAACTGGATCAGTATATTGATAGGGGAACAGGTATCAGAGAGGGTAGTGGTGATAAACTGTATCAGTATATTGATAGGTGGACAGGAACAGGTATCAGAGAGGGTAGTGGTGATAAACTGGATCAGTATATTGATAGGGGAACAGGTATCAGAGAGGGTAGTGGTGATAAACTGTATCAGTATATTGATAGGTGGACAGGAACAGGTATCAGAGAGGGTAGTGGTGATAAACTGTATCAGTATATTGATAGGTGGACAGGAACAGGTATCAGAGAGGGTAGTGGTGATAAACTGTATCAGTATATTGATAGGGGAACAGGTATCAGAGAGGGTAGTGGTGATAAACTGGATCAGTATATTGATAGGTGGATAGGAACAGGTATCAGAGAGGGTAGTGGTGATAAACTGTATCAGTATATTGATAGGGGAACAGGTATCAGAGAGGGTAGTGGTGATAAACTGTATCAGTATATTGATAGGGGAACAGGTATCAGAGAGGGTAGTGGTGATAAACTGGATCAGTATATTGATAGGGGAACAGGTATCAGAGAGGGTAGTGGTGATAAACTGTATCAGTATATTGATAGGGGAACAGGTATCAGAGAGGGTAGTGGTGATAAACTGTATCAGTATATTGATAGGGGAACAGGTATCAGAGAGGGTAGTGGTGATAAACTGTATCAGTATATTGATAGGTGGACAGGAACAGGTATCAGAGAGGGTTGTGGTGATAAACTGGATCAGTATATTGATAGGTGGATAGGAACAGGTATCAGAGAGGGTAGTGGTGATAAACTGGATCAGTATATTGATAGGGGAACAGGTATCAGAGAGGGTAGTGGTGATAAACTGGATCAGTATATTGATAGGGGAACAGGAACAGGTATCAGAGAGGGTAGTGGTGATAAACTGGATCAGTATATTGATAGGGGAACAGGTATCAGAGAGGGTAGTGGTGATAAACTGTATCAGTATATTGATAGGTGGACAGGAACAGGTATCAGAGAGGGTAGTGATGATAAACTGTATCAGTATATTGATAGGGGAACAGGAACAGGTATCAGAGAGGGTAGTGGTGATAAACTGGATCAGTATATTGATAGGTGGACAGGAACAGGTATCAGAGAGGGTAGTGGTGATAAACTGGATCAGTATATTGATAGGTGGACAGGAACAGGTATCAGAGAGGGTAGTGGTGATAAACTGTATCAGTATATTGATAGGGGAACAGGTATCAGAGAGGGTAGTGGTGATAAACTGGATCAGTATATTGATAGGTGGACAGGAACAGGTATCAGAGAGGGTAGTGGTGATAAACTGGATCAGTATATTGATAGGTGGACAGGAACAGGTATCAGAGAGGGTAGTGGTGATAAACTGGATCAGTATATTGATAGGGGAACAGGTATCAGAGAGGGTAGTGGTGATAAACTGGATCAGTATATTGATAGGTGGACAGGAACAGGTATCAGAGAGGGTAGTGGTGATAAACTGGATCAGTATATTGATAGGGGAACAGGTATCAGAGAGGGTAGTGGTGATAAACTGGATCAGTATATTGATAGGGGAACAGGTATCAGAGAGGGTAGTGGTGATAAACTGGACATAACCAGCCCATTAGTAAGGCTTTCTTTTCCCCATCTCAGTGTTTCCAATGTACTTCTGTTTAAAGCCTCTCCTCTGGAATGTACCTCTCTAAAGGTTAGTTATAAAGGGTTATGAAACAGCTATGTAGACTAGCAGGTTAGTTATAAAGGGTTATGAAACAGCTATGTAGACTAGCAGGTTAGTTATAAAGGGCTATGAAACAGCTACGTAGACTAGCAGGTTAGTTATAAAGGGTTATGAAACAGCTATGTAGACTAGCAGGTTAGTTATAAAGGGTTATGAAACAGCTATGTAGACTAGCAGGTTAGTTATAAAGGGCTATGAAACAGCTACGTAGACTAGCAGGTTAGTTATAAAGGGTTATGAACAGCTGTGTAGACTAGCAGGTTAGTTATAAAGGGTTATGAAACAGCTATGTAGACTAGCAGGTTAGTTATAAAGGGCTATGAAACAGCTATGTAGACTAGCAGGTTAGTTATAAAGGGTTATGAAACAGCTACGTAGACTAGCAGGTTAGTTATAAAGGGTTATGAACAGCTGTGTAGACTAGCAGGTTAGTTATAAAGGGTTATGAAACAGCTATGTAGACTAGCAGGTTAGTTATAAAGGGCTATGAAACAGCTATGTAGACTAGCAGGTTAGTTATAAAGGGTTATGAAACAGCTATGTAGACCAGCAGGTTAGTTATAAAGGGTTATGAAACAGCTATGTAGACTAGCAGGTTAGTTATAAAGGGTTATGAAACAGCTATGTAGACTAGCAGGTTAGTTATAAAGGGTTATGAAACAGCTATGTAGACTAGCAGGTTAGTTATAAAGGGCTATGAAACAGCTACGTAGACTAGCAGGTTAGTTATAAAGGGTTATGAAACAGCTATGTAGACTAGCAGGTTAGTTATAAAGGGTTATGAAACAGCTATGTAGACCAGCAGGTTAGTTATAAAGGGTTATGAAACAGCTATGTAGACTAGCAGGTTAGTTATAAAGGGTTGGGAACAGCTGTGTAGACCAGCAGGTTAGTTATAAAGGGTTATGAAACAGCTATGTAGACTAGCAGGTTAGTTATAAAGGGTTATGAACAGCTGTGTAGACTAGCAGGTTAGTTATAAAGGGTTATGAAACAGCTATGTAGACTAGCAGGTTAGTTATAAAGGGTTATGAACAGCTGTGTAGACTAGCAGGTTAGTTATAAAGGGTTATGAAACAGCTACGTAGACTAGCAGGTTAGTTATAAAGGGTTATGAAACAGCTATGTAGACTAGCAGGTTAGTTATAAAGGGTTGGGAACAGCTGTGTAGACTAGCAGGTTAGTTATAAAGGGTTATGAAACAGCTATGTAGACTAGCAGGTTAGTTATAAAGGGTTATGAACAGCTGTGTAGACTAGCAGGTTAGTTATAAAGGGTTATGAAACAGCTATGTAGACTAGCAGGTTAGTTATAAAGGGCTATGAAACAGCTATGTAGACTAGTAGGTTAGTTATAAAGGGTTATGAAACAGCTATGTAGACTAGCAGGTTAGTTATAAAGGGTTATGAAACAGCTACGTAGACTAGCAGGTTAGTTATAAAGGGTTATGAAACAGCTACGTAGACTAGCAGGTTAGTTATAAAGGGTTATGAAACAGCTATGTAGACTAGCAGGTTAGTTATAAAGGGTTATGAACAGCTATGTAGACTAGCAGGTTAGTTATAAAGGGTTATGAAACAGCTATGTAGACTAGCAGGTTAGTTATAAAGGGTTATGAAACAGCTATGTAGACTAGCAGGTTAGTTATAAAGGGTTATGAACAACTATGTAGACTAGCAGGTTAGTTATAAAGGGTTATGAAACAGCTATGTAGACTAGCAGGTTAGTTATAAAGGGTTATGAACAGCTATGTAGACTAGCAGGTTAGTTATAAAGGGTTATGAAACAGCTATGTAGACTAGCAGGTTAGTTATAAAGGGTTATGAACAGCTATGTAGACTAGCAGGTTAGTTATAAAGGGTTATGAAACAGCTACGTAGACTAGCAGGTTAGTTATAAAGGGTTATGAAACAGCTATGTAGACTAGCAGGTTAGTTATAAAGGGTTATGAAACAGCTATGTAGACTAGCAGGTTAGTTATAAAGGGTTATGAACAGCTACGTAGACTAGCAGGTTAGTTATAAAGGGCTATGAAACAGCTACGTAGACTAGCAGGTTAGTTATAAAGGGTTATGAAACAGCTATGTAGACTAGCAGGTTAGTTATAAAGGGTTGTGAACAGCTATGTAGACCTAGCTGGTTAGTTATAAAGGGTTATGAACAGCTATGTAGACTAGCAGGTTAGTTATAAAGGGCTATGAAACAGCTATGTAGACTAGCAGGTTAGTTATAAAGGGTTATGAAACAGCTATGTAGACTAGCAGGTTAGTTATAAAGGGTTATGAAACAGCTATGTAGACTAGCAGGTTAGTTATAAAGGGTTATGAACAGCTACGTAGACTAGCAGGTTAGTCAGTCTTACCTCGCTGCAGTATGTGCTCTCCATGCGCTGGCTGAGGCTGGGCCGGAGGCAGGTTAGAGAGAGGACAGACACCAGGCTGCCGTTGTGGCTCTCAGAGGACAGGGCCCAGGACACCGCAGCGGTACTGGAGCCCAGCAGCCTGATACTGACACCCTGGGGCCGCTCCTGGGGCTGCTCCAGCACCTCTCCACTGGGGCCTGGGGAATTCATTGGTTGATTTGGGATTTTATTTCACAATAAAACATATACAGTAAAACACAGAATTTCAGTTTTAGGGTCAGTGTTAGGGTTAGGGTCAGGGTCAAGGTCAGGGTTAGGGTCAAGGTCAGGGTTACGGTCAGGGTCAAGGTTAGGGTCAGGGTTAGGGTCAAGGTTAGGGTCAGTGTCAGGGTCAGTGTTAGGGTCAGGGTCAGTGTTAGGGTCAGGGTTAGGGTCAAGGTTAGTGTTAAGGTCAGGGTTAGGGTCAGGGTCAGTGTTAGGGTCAGGGTTAGGGTCAGGGTTAAGGTCAGGGTCAGGGTCAGTGTTAGGGTCAAGGTTAGGGTCAGGGTTAGGGTCAGGGTCAGGGTTAGGGTCAAGGTTAGTGTTAAGGTCAGGGTTAAGGTCAGGTTAGGGTCAGGGTTAAGGTCAGGGTCAGGGTTAAGGTCAGGGTTAGGGTCAGGGTTAAGGTCAGGGTTAAGGTCAGGGTTAGGGTTAGGGTCAGGGTTAAGGTCAGGGTTGAGGTCAGGGTTAGGGTCAGGGTTAGGGTCAGGGTCAGGGTCAGGGTTAGGGTCAGGGTTAGGGTTAGGGTCAGGGTTAGGGTCAGGGTTAGGGTCAGGGTCAGGGTTAAGGTCAGGGTTAAGGTCAGGGTCAGGGTTAAGGTCAGGGTTAAGGTCAGGGTCAGGGTTAAGGTCAGGGTTAAGGTCAGGGTCAGGGTTAAGGTCAGGGCTAGGGTCAGGGTCAGGCTATACATACTGAGATAGAAGGTCAGCCCTGTATAGGCAGTGCTCTCCCTGGCCTCACAGTCTCCTGTAGAGCTCAGGGTTAAGGTTAGGGTTAAGGTCAGGGTCAGGGTTAAGGTCAGGGTTAAGGTCAGGGTCAGGGTTAAGGTCAGGGTTAAGGTCAGGGTCAGGGTTAAGGTCAGGGCTAGGGTCAGGGTCAGGCTATACATACTGAGATAGAAGGTCAGCCCTGTATAGGCAGTGCTCTCCCTGGCCTCACAGTCTCCTGTAGAGCTCAGGGTTAAGGTTAGGGTTAAGGTCAGGGTTAAGGTCAGGGTCAGGGTTAAGGTCAGGGTTAAGGTCAGGGTCAGGGTTAAGGTCAGGGCTAGGGTCAGGCTATACATACTGAGATAGAAGGTCAGCCCTGTATAGGCAGTGCTCTCCCTGGCCTCACAGTCTCCTGTAGAGCTCAGGGTGGTGACCTGGACTCTGTAGGTACCAGGCTCTGTCAGCTCCGTGAAGAACTCATGAGTGTTCTCGTCCACCGTGGCCGTCTCCGTGGAGTTACCTGAGGACAGGTGAGAGAGACAGGGCTCAGAGACAATGAAACAGCACAGGTCACAACAGATACCATCCAGCTATTACCTTCATCTGACAACATTAGAGTCCCTTACTCCAGGAATACTGTTCTAGGATCAGGTCACAACAGATACCATCCAGCTATTACCTTCATCTGACAACATTAGAGTCCCTTACTCCAGGAATACTGTTCTAGGATCAGTCTTATTCATTATGATCTGACAACATTAGAGTCCCTTACTCCAGGAATACTGTTCTAGGATCAGTCTCATTCATTATGATCTGACAACATTAGAGTCCCTTACTCCAGGATTACTGTTCTAGGATCAGTCTTATTCATTATGATCTGACAACATTAGAGTCCCTTACTCCAGGAATACTGTTCTAGGATCAGTCTTATTCATTATGATCTGACAACATTAGAGCCCCTTACTCCAGGAATACTGATCTAGGATCAGTCTTATTCATTATGATCTGACAACATTAGAGTCCCTTACTCCAGGAATACTGATCTAGGATCAGTCTTATTCATTATGATCTGACAACATTAGAGCCCCTTACTCCAGGAATACTGTTCTAGGATCAGTCTTATTCATTATGATCTGACAACATTAGAGTCCCTTACTCCAGGAATACTGATCTGGGATCAGTCTTATTCATTATGATCTATAAAAGTAATTCCTATATCAACACTCCTTTTCTGAGAGTGTTTGTGAATCTGGTCTTGGATCTTATTGCCCAGCGTAGAGGCCTTCAGCTTTACCGTCTCTGTAGACGTAGACGTTGAATCCGTCGTACGTGGTGGGCGGTCGAGGGGGTAGCCAGCGTAGCTCCAGCAGTATGGGGGGAAATCGGGTAGGGGTGACGGAGGTCTCTGAGGGCACGTCCATGGCAGAGCCCGGCTCGTTGGAGTCCTCGTAGTCCGTCACCACCGCGTTCACAAACTCCTCGTCTCCGTCCGTAAGGGAGGGACTACCGTAGGGATCCGGCCAATAGGGCTGCGTGGCGGTCTCTTCTTCTGTGGCGTTCGTGTTAGAGACGGAGGTGGCGTTGCCCGTAGAGCTGTCGGAGACCTGGGTGGTTCCGCCCACCACTTCCTCTGAGATCACTTCCTGTATCTCTTGGTTCTCCTGTAATTCCTGTTCCTCTACGAGGGGGACATCCCGCGCCCGTCGGGGCGTGTCCTGGGCCAGCTCGGATCTAGAGACCCCTCCTGGTAGCGTCCTCTGGCTGAGTGGGACGATCTTATGGGAGATGTTGAGGGGGGGGTTAGGCACTGCAGGGAAACACAAATATTACTATTAGTTTGTCATCTCCATAGAAAAGACGTCGCTATTTAACTAGTTCAGTAACGTCCCGACTGGTTCAGACTGGTTCAGTAACGTCCCGACTGGTTCAGACTGGTTCAGTAACGTCCCGACTGGTTCAGTAACGTCCCGAATGGTTCAGTAACGTCCCGAATGGTTCAGTAACGTCCCGACTGGTTCAGTAACGTCCCGACTGGTTCAGTAACGTCCCGACTGGTTCAGTAACGTCCCGACTGGTTCAGTAACGTCCCAACTGGTTCAGTAACGTCCCGACTGGTTCAATAACGTCCCGACTGGTTCAATAACGTCCCGACTGGTTCAGTAACGTCCCGACTGGTTCAGACTGGTTCAATAACGTCCCGACTGGTTCAATAACGTCCCGACTGGTTCAGGAACGTCCCGACTGGTTCAGTAACGTCCCGACTGGTTCAGTAACGTCCCGACTGGTTCAGTAACGTCCCGACTGGTTCAATAACGTCCCGACTGGTTCAATAACTTCCTGAGTCTGTTCCCTGGTCAATGTACCTGTCCTGTAATGTAGTAGTTACCTGTCCTGTGTTGCCGGGGTTCCTGGGTAATGTAGTAGCTACCTGTCCTGTGTTGCCGGGGTTCATGGGTAATGTAGTAGCTACCTGTCCTGTGTTGCCGGGGTTCCTGGGTAATGTAGTAGTTACCTGTCCTGTGTTGCCTGGGTTCCTGGGTAATGTAGTAGTTACCTGTCCTGTGTTGCCGGGGTTCATGGGTAATGTAGTTAGCTACCTGTCCTGTGTTGCCGGGGTTCGTGGGTAATGTAGTTAGCTACCTGTCCTGTGTTGCCGGGGTTTGTGGGTAATGTAGTAGCTACCTGTCCTGTGTTGCCGGGGTTCGTGGGCAATGTAGTTAGCTACCTGTCCTGTGTTGCCGGTGTTCATGGGTAATGTAGTTAGCTACCTGTCCTGTGTTGCCTGGGTTCCTGGGTAATGTAGTAGTTACTTGTCCTGTGTTGCCGGGGTTCATGGGTAATGTAGTAGCTACCTGTCCTGTGTTGCCGGGGTTCATGGGTAATGTAGTAGCTACCTGTCCTGTGTTGCCGGGGTTCCTGGGTAATGTAGTAGTTATCTGTCCTGTGTTGCCTGGGTTCCTGGGTAATGTAGTAGTTACCTGTCCTGTGTTGCCGGGGTTCATGGGTAATGTAGTTAGCTACCTGTCCTGTGTTGCCGGGGTTCGTGGGTAATGTAGTTAGCTACCTGTCCTGTGTTGCCGGGGTTTGTGGGTAATGTAGTTAGCTACCTGTCCTGTGTTGCCGGTGTTCATGGGTAATGTAGTTAGCTACCTGTCCTGTGTTGCCGGGGTTCCTGGGTAATGTAGTTAGCTACCTGTCCTGTGTTTCCTGGGTAATGTAGTTAGCTACCTGTCCTGTGTTGCCGGGGTTCATGGGTAATGTAGTTAGTTACCTGTCCTGTGTTGCCGGGGTTCGTGGGTAATGTAGTTAGCTACCTGTCCTGTGTTGCCGGGGTTCATGGGTAATGTAGTTAGTTACCTGTCCTGTGTTGCCGGGGTTCGTGGGTAATGTAGTAGTTACCTGTCCTGTGTTGCCGGGGTTCGTGGGTAATGTAGTTAGCTACCTGTCCTGTGGTGCCGGGGTTCGTGGGTCAGGTCGCTGCGTCGGACCAGTGTGGTTCTGTTAACTGTAGCTTCAGAGATCAGCTGGAAGGAGATGTTGCTGTAACACGTCCCAGGAAGCCAGTGTTTAAACACCGTCTTTCCTTTATAGAAGTCTAGAACATAGAACACATCGGTCTTTCCTTTATAGAAGTCTAGAACATAGAACACATCGGTCTTTCCTTTATAGAAGTCTAGAACACAGAACACATCAGTCTTTCCTTTATAGAAGTCTAGAACACAGAACACATCAGTCTTTCCTTTATAGAAGTCTAGAACATAGAACACATCAGTCTTTCCTTTATAGAAGTCTAGAACACAGAACACATCAGTCTGTCCTTTATAGAAGTCTAGAACATAGAACACATCAGTCTGTCCTTTATAGAAGTCTAGAACATAGAACACCGTCTTTCCTTTATAGAAGTCTAGAACATAGAACAGTCTTTCCTTTATAGAATTCTAGAACACAGAACATACTAGTCTGCTTTATAGAAGTCTAGAACATAGAACACATCAGTCTTTCCTTTATAGAAGTCTAGAACATAGAACACAGTCTTTCCTTTATAGAAGTCTAGAACACAGAACATAACAGTCTGCTTCATAGAACACAGAACACATCAGTCTTTCCTTTATAGAAGTCTAGAACATAGAACACATCAGTCTTTCCTTTATAGAAGTCTAGAACACAGAACACATCAGTCTTTCCTTTATAGAAGTCTAGAACATAGAACACATCAGTCTTTCCTTTATAGAAGTCTAGAACACAGAACATAACAGTCTGCTTTATAGAACACAGAACACATCAGTCTTTCCTTTATAGAAGTCTAGAACATAGAACACATCAGTCTTTCCTTTATAGAAGTCTAGAACACAGAACACATCAGTCTTTCCTTTATAGAAATCTATAACACAGAACACATCAGTCTTTCCTTTATAGAAATCTATAACACAGAACATAAGTCTTTCCTTTATAGAAGTCTAGAACACAGAACATACCAGTCTGCTTTATAGAAGTCTATAACATAGAACATACCAGTCTGCTTTATAGAAATCTATAACATAGAACATACCAGTCTGCTTTATAGAAGTCTAGAACACAGAACATACAGGTCTGCTTTATAGAAGTCTAGAACACAGAACATAACTTTGAGGACAGAACACATTAGTCTTGAACTTGTGTCTGTGATCAGGAAACATTAAAGTCTGATCGGTGTGTCTGCCCCAAACACGACCCTAAAACAGACCTGCTCAACTCAAAATAATTCAACACAGAACTTCCCAGAACGGTGCTATTCAGCTTCTCCTGTTGATCCAGTCTGTCCAGCCAGAGGACTCACCTTTATAGAGCATGGATCTCTGCTCCCGACCCTCCGCGTAGCTGATGTTAACCCGACTGAAGACGTTGTTCTCCGGGGAGCTGATCTCAAACACCACGCCTGTCTCTGGAGCCTCTCGGTAGTCTGTGATCACCACGCTGTCCACCGGACGCGGCTCTGCAGGGGGGGGGACAGACAGACAACAGATACACCATCAGACCTGACTGACTACCTGGTCAGGGGCACGACAACCACTACAATCTCCACAGTGAAGAACGGGAGAGAAATAACCAGGTCTACCCCTGTCTGAATACTTACTGGTGAGAACAGATACAGTCTGGACGGACTTGGACCAGGTCTACCCCTGTCTGAATACTTACTGGTGAGAACAGATACAGTCTGGACGGACTTGGACCAGGTCTACCCCTGTCTGAATACTTACTGGTGAGAACAGATACAGTCTGGACGGACTTGGACCAGGTCTACCCCTGTCTGAATACTTACTGGTGAGAACAGATACAGTCTGGACAGACTTGGACCAGGTCTACCCCTGTCTGAATACTTACTGGTGAGAACAGATACAGTCTGGACGGACTTGGACCAGGTCTACCCCTGTCTGAATACTTACTGGTGAGAACAGCGATAGTCTGGACGGACTTGGACCAGGTCTACCCCTGTCTGAATACTTACTGGTGAGAATAGATACAGTCTGGACGGACTTGGACCAGGTCTACCCCTGTCTGAATACTTACTGGTGAGAATAGATACAGTCTGGACGGACTTGGACCAGGTCTTCCCCTGTCTGAGCAGCAGGCTAACGGTGTAGCAGAGTCCGTGGTGGGAGGAGTTAAAGACCAGCGGGGTCGCGGTGGGGTCTGTCAGGTTTAGGAACGGCAGCAGGTGGGTTCGGGGCCCGCCCATTACCCGGGCAGCGTACCCCGTCACGTTCTCCCGCAGGTCAGATGGCTCCAGAGTCGCTACGATCCAGTCCTCGTCTTTAACTGACACCTGGAAGGACACAATGGTCTGGAGGAGAGAGAGAGGAGAGAGGAGAGGAGAGGAGAGAGAGAGAGAGAGAGGAGAGAGAGGAGGAGAGAGGAGAGAGGGACAGAGAGAGAGAGAGGAGAGAGCGAGAGGAGAGAGAGAGAGAGGAGAGAGAGAGGAGCGAGAGAGGAGAGAGGGGAGAGAGAGAGAGAGAGAGGAGAGAGAGCGAGAGGAAAGAGAGAGAGAGGAGAGAGAGGGAGAGGGAGGAGAGAGAGGGAGAGAGACAGAGAGAGAGAGAGGAGAGAGCAAGAGGAAAGAGAGAGAGAGGAGAGAGAGAGGAGAGAGAGAGGAGCGAGAGGAGAGAGGAGAGAGAGAGGAGAGAGAGAAGAGAGGATAGAGAGAGAGGAGAGAGACAGAGAGAGAGAGGAGAGAGAGGAGAGAGAGGAGAGAGAGGAGAGAGGAGAGAGAGAGGAGAGGAGAGAGGAGAGAGAGGAGTCAGAGGATAGAGAGGAGAGAGGAGTGAGAGAATAGAGAGAGAGAGGAGAGAGAGAGGAGAGGGAGAGAGAGGAGAGGGAGAGAGGAGAGAGAGAGGAGCGAGAGAGGAGAGAGGGGAGAGAGAGAGAGAGAGAGGAGAGAGAGCGAGGAAAGAGAGAGAGAGGAGAGAGAGAGAGGAGAGAGAGGAGAGAGACAGAGAGAGAGAGAGGAGAGAGCGAGAGGAAAGAGAGAGGAGAGAGAGAGGAGTGAGAGAGGAGCGAGAGGAGAGAGAGAGGAGAGGAGAGAAGAGAAGAGAAGAGAAGAGAAGAGAAGAGAAGAGAAGAGAAGAGAAGAGAAGAGAAGAGAAGAGAAGAGAGGAGACAGGTTGAGATGGAGGCTGAGGCTGTCGCCCTTCGACAATGAGACAGATCTCCACGATCTGAGCGATGAAATAACAGCCGGTGTCCGAGGACCAGCTAAGGAGCATTATTCCTCCACAGAGTCTGTCAACAGAGAGTTTCATTCCCAGCCTTCCCTTTCCTGGTCTGAACCTCATTAGTCTCACTGGAGGGTGTCTATCTGTCTTCCTACCACTTCCTTTCTGTTCTGCCAAGACAATACAATCATCCTGCTCACCTTCTGGCCCCCCTTCACTGCCCATCCCTGCTGCCCTGCCAGGGCTTCTGCCCCCCCTTCACTACAGATTCTGATTCCGATCACATCTTCCATCCTGTGGCCTCCGAGCCCCGCCCTGGACACAAGATCACCACGGCAACGCCTCAGAGCCCCGGCCTGTGGACCAGATCACCATGGCAACGCATCCCTTACCTACCTACCTACCTCTGCCATAGAAGGAAGAGACATAACGTCACACTATGTCTATCTGGATGGTCAAGTCGTTTACAGCAATGCTTTATCAGGAAATAGACTGTACAACTACTTCCTGTCATATGATCCCAGCCTGGGTCTGTAATAACTACTTCCTCTGTCATATGATCCCAGCCTGGGTCTGTATCAACTACTTCCTCTGTCATATGATCCCAGCCTGGGTCTGTAATAACTACTTCCTCTGTCATATGATCCCAGCCTGGGTCTGTATTAACTACTTCCTCTGTCATATGATCCCAGCCTGGGTCTGTATCAACTACTTCCTGTCATATGATCCCAGCCTGGGTCTGTATCAACTACTTCCTCTGTCATATGATCCCAGCCTGGGTCTGTAATAACTACTTCCTCTGTCATATGATCCCAGCCTGGGTCTGTAATAACTACTTCCTCTGTCATATGATCCCAGCCTGGGTCTGTAATAACTACTTCCTCTGTCATATGATCCCAGCCTGGGTCTGTAATAACTACTTCCTCTGTCATATGATCCCAGGGGTCTTTATGCCTCTGCCTCACTCTACTGTATGTTGGCTTGGATGCTCCCGTTGTTATAGCAACGTCTCCACTGGAAGGAAGGTCTTTGTGGGTTGAAAATAAACTACAGAAACAGACAACAGTGTCTAGATGTTTCTCCAGACCACAGTGTCTAGATGTTTCTCCAGACAACAGTGTCTAGATGTTTCTCCAGACCACAGTGTCGAGATGTTTCTCCAGACAACAGTGTCTAGATGTTTCTCCAGACAACAGTGTCTAGATGTTTCTCCAGACCACAGTGTCTAGATGTTTCTCCAGACAACAGTGTCTAGATGTTTCTCCAGACAACAGTGTCTAGATGTTTCTCCAGACAACAGTGTCTAGATGTTTCTCCAGACAACAGTGTCTAGATGTTTCTCCAGACAACAGTGTCGAGATGTTTCTCCAGACCACAGTGTCGAGATGTTTCTCCAGACCACAGTGTCTAGATGTTTCTCCAGACAACAGTGTCTAGATGTTTCTCCAGACAACAGTGTCTAGATGTTTCTCCAGACAACAGTGTCTAGATGTTTCTCCAGACAACAGTGTCTAGATGTTTCTCCAGACCACAGTGTCTAGATGTTTCTCCAGACAACAGTGTCTAGATGTTTCTCCAGACAACAGTGTCTAGATGTTCTCCAGACAACAGTGTCTAGATGTTTCTCCAGACAACAGTGTCTAGATGTTTCTCCAGACAACAGTGTCTAGATGTTTCTCCAGACAACAGTGTCTAGATGTTTCTCCAGACAACAGTGTCTAGATGTTTCTCCAGACAACAGTGTCTAGATGTTTCTCCAGACAACAGTGTCTAGATGTTTCTCCAGACAACAGTGTCTAGATGTTTCTCCAGACAACAGTGTCTAGATGTTTCTCCAGACAACAGTGTCTAGATGTTTCTCCAGACAACAGTGTCTAGATGTTTCTCCAGACCACAGTGTCTAGATGTTTCTCCAGACAACAGTGTCTAGATGTTTCTCCAGACCACAGTGTCTAGATGTTTCTCCAGACAACAGTGTCTAGATGTTTCTTCAGACCACAGTGTTGTGTCTTGGTGGTTGTAATGTCTCTTCTTCGTCCACTGAAAGCAGTAATCACACTCAGTTCATTCATACAGGAACAAAACTATCGGCCAAACAGGGATTTGATCACTGGCCCTTTAAAAGTGTGATGCAAAACCAACTGAGCGTAAGAGAAAAGCTGCTGTTTTAGGGATCTGACAGAGAGAGCACGATGTTTTTATAAGGGGGTATATAAATTGGAAATTTAAAATACCAAATACATTTAAACTCAGTTTTTCACAATTCCTGACATTTAATCCTAGTAAAAATTCCCTGTCTTAGATCAGTTAGGATCACCACTTTATTTTAAGAATGTGAAATGTCAGAATAATAGTAGAGAGAATGATTTATTTCAGCTTTTATTTCTTTCATCACATTCCCAGTGGGTCAGAAGTTTACATACACTCAATTAGTATTTGGTAGCATTGCCTTTAAATTGTTTAACTTGGGTCAAACGTTTCGGGTCGCCTTCCACAAGCTTCCCACAATAAATTGGGTGAATTTTGGCCCCATTCCTCCTGACAGAGCTGGTGTAACTGAGTCAGGTTTGTAGGCCTCCTTGGATACAGTTCTAGAGCGATAGGGGCTGTAGAGTTCTAGAATCAAGGTGGTGGTTCTACAGTTCTAGAGGGATGGGTGTTGTAGAGTTCTAGAATCATGGTGGTGGTTCTACAGTTCTAGAGCGATAGGGGCAGTAGAGTTCTAGAATCATGGTGGTGGTTCTACAGTTCTAGAGGGATAGGGGCTGTAGAGTTCTAGAATCATGGTGGCGGTTCTACAGTTCTAGAGGGATAGGGGCTGTAGAGTTCTAGAATCATGGTGGCGGTTCTACAGTTCTAGAGGGATAGGGGCTGTAGAGTTCTAGAATCATGGTGTTGGTTCTACAGTTCTAGAGGGATAGGGGCTGTAGAGTTCTAGAATCATGGTGGCGGTTCTACAGTTCTAGAGGGATAGGGGCTGTAGAGTTCTAGAATCATGGTGGTGGTTCTATAGTCAGCAGATTCTTGTTCTGTCTCCTGTCCTGAAAGCCACCATGTTCCCTCCCGTCCTCTCCCTTCTCCTTCCACATCGTTATCATCAGCTGGTAGATTACGGTGGTGTGATGGGAGGGGCCTGTGACACACATTCCACCAGAGACCAAGTCAGATTAGATGATGAATGTGGGTCAGAATCCTCCTGGTCTCTGTGGGGATTATAATCTGATGGAGGGGAGGGAGGGAGGGAGGGAGAGAGGGAGGGAGGGAGAGAGGGAGGGAGAGAGGGAGGGAGGGAGGGAGAGAGGGTCGGCAGGGGAAGAGACAAACAGACAGTCCGCAACACTACAGTAAATTACTGGACTACAGTATTAGAGCTGTGGTCCTACATGTTGAGGATGGTGTAGGACTGTAGGGTTGTGATGGTGTAGGACTGTAGGGTTGTGTTGAGGATGGTGTAGGACTGTAGGGTTGTGTTGAGGATGGTGTAGGACTGTAGGGTTGTGTTGGTGTAGGACTGTAGGGTTGTGTTGGTGTAGGACTGTAGGGTTGTGTTGGTGATGGTGTAGGACTGTAGGGTTGTGTTGGTGATGGTGTAGGACTGTAGGGTTGTGTTGGTGATGGTGTAGGACTGTAGGGTTGTGTTGAGGATGGTGTAGGACTGTAGGGTTGTGTTGAGGATGGTGTAGGACTGTAGCGTTGTGATGGTGTAGGACTGTAGGATTGTGATGGTGTAGGACTGTAGGGTGTGATGGTGTAGGACTGTAGGGTTGTGTTGAGGATGGTGTAGGACTGTAGGGTTGTGATGGTGTAGGACTGTAGGGTTGTGTTGAGGATGGTGTAAGACTGTAGGGTTGTGATGGTGTAGGACTGTAGGGTTGTGATGGTGTAGGACTGTAGGGTTGTGATGGTGATGGTGTAGGACTGTAGGTGTTGCGTCAAAAGACAGGTATTGATATTCAAGGCGTTCAGATTTTCAACTGATTTCAAAGATAAAACACCAGCAGGGGGCGAAAGAGTGTATGCATTGTGGAACCCATCATTAGCTTGTGTTTCCCTGGGGAACATATATACTGGTGCACCTTTGTGATATCCTGCCTGTTTGGCCCTGTCCGGGGGTATCATCGGATGGGGCCACAGTGTCTTCTGATCCCTCCTGTCTCAGCCTCCAGTATTTATGCTGCAGTAGTTTATGTGTCGGGGGGCTAGGGTCAGTCTGTTTCATCTGGAGTATTCTCTTGTCTTATCCGGTGTCCTGTGTGAATGTAAATATGCTCTCTCTAATTCTCTCTTTGTTTCTTTCTTTCTCTCGGAGGACCTGAGCCCTAGGACTACCTGGCATGATGACTCCTTGCTGTCCCCAGTCCACCTGGCCATGCTGCTGCTCCAGTTTCAACTGTTCTGCCTGCGGCTACGGAACCCTGACCTGTTCACCGGACGTGCTTGTTGCACCCTCGACAATTACTATGATTATTATTATTTGACCATGCTGGTCATTTACGAACATTTTAACATCTTGACCATGTTCTGTTATAATATCCACCCGGCACAGCCAGAAGAGGACTGGCCACCCCTCATAGCCTGGTTCCTCTCTAGGTTTCTTCCTAGGTTTTTGGCCTTTCTCAGGAGTTTTTCCTAGGGAGTTTTTCCCAGCCACCGTGCTTCTTTCACATGCATTGCTTGCTGTTTGGGGTTTTAGGCTGGGTTTCTGTACAGCACTTTGAGATTTCAGCTGATGTACGAAGGGCTATATAAATAAATTTGATTTGATTTGATTTGATAGCAGGTGGTGAAATGTTTGGTGGAAAAGCATTTCACTGGAAGTCCTTCACGGAAGAGGAGACTCATCCATACACATTCAGCTCATTTAGGATTCTGGAGACTCAACCGGTAGGCACATGGACATTGTTGTGTAAAATTGTTGCAACTTAGGTGTTTATTTGTGTTGAGAATTGAGACCAATTGTCTAATTTAGTATATAGTATAATTTAGATAATATGACTACATTGAGATTATGTATTTAATTTGAAATGACCTTACTTGAAGTAATGTATATTTATTTTTGTGTTTTGCCTTTAAAGGTTATCAACCTAATTAACTAATTATCAAGCTAACTAAAGAACTAATTAACTAACTAACTGACTAAAGAAATAAAAGAAGTCAGAAGAAAATTGAGTTGTCCCTTGCGTCCTTCAGTCCTTAAAGGCCTTTTTCAAGTTTGGGCAAAGAGCTGCAGTGTGAACCATACACAACTTGACAGTTGATAACCGGGTGGCAGTGAAGACAAAAGGATTAACGGCCTGAAGTCAGGAGAGCTGTCGTCGCAGAGAGGAATATTGACTGACGTCTCAACATGGCGGAGGAAGCTCTTGGAATAACAGTGAAGGAGCTGAAGCAAAAAAGAACTTTAGCTAAAAGCACTTTTACCAAGCAGGCGAACTTCCTCAGCAGAGTCGCAAAGCACATGACTAAAAGAGAACTACAAGAGGAGTTCAAGAAGCTCAAGTCGGAGGCGAGGACGGTCAGTGAGACAAATGACGAGTACAGGGCTGGCCTTCTGGCAGACATTGAAGCTGGAACCGATGAGGGTGAAGAAGCTGAACTGAGCAAGGAGAAGCAGAATGAAGTTGAGAAGACGTTCCAAGAATGCGAAGCACGATTGGATGAGGTCAGGGAGATGGTCCAGTCCAATCTATGGCCTAGATATGGCGAAAATGAGGTGAAGTCTGCAATCCATGAAGCCGAGACAGCCTGTGATGGAGTTGCTCAGATACCTGTTACCGCTATAAACAGAGATGGCTTTGAGCTACGGTGGGATAGGGTGAAAACACAAGTCCAAAATGCAATCGCAAGCCTAGCAGAGTGGGAGATGTGGATTCCGGTGGCAGAAAAGGAAAGGCTCGGAGGGAGAGTGAAGGATCTGAAGGCATTCGGCAACAACCTTGAAGCAAGGAGGGCAGGATTTCTCACAGCACAAAGAATTGCAGAAGAGGAGAGAGTCGGAGGGAGAGTGCCGCAGGTGCCCATGGCAGCTCCACAACCGACACTGAGGATAAAGCCAATCTGTCTACCCAAGTTCAGTGGGTATAAAAGGAACTTCCATCGATGGAGAAGAGACTGGGAGAGTCTGCAAAAGCAGGGGGAACCAACAGGCTCAGTCGAGGTAAAGAGGATCCAACTCATTGACAGTATAGATGAGAGGATATGCAGAGGCCTCCGTTTGTCTTCCTACAACACTGCTGAGGACATGTTCAGGGTGCTGGAGAACAGATATGGAAACAAGTCTACAATTGCCTTGGAGATAATGGAGGATCTGGAGAAAATTCCTGCTTTAAGGGCAAATCAGCCTAGGAAAGTTATCGACATGATCCAAACTATAGAGAAGGCCCTGGATGACCTCACGGAGCTTGGAAACACAGGAGCCATCAACAACCCTCTAGTGATCAGATCCATAGAAAGCAAGTTACCTGACGACATCAAGAGGGAGTGGCTTGTCTTCATGGTTAATCCGAGGAATAATGTCACACCAGATAATCACTTTGAGAACCTTCTTAAATTCCTGAAAACACAAGAGGAAATTCTTGAAAAACTGGAGCAGCTGGGAGTGAGTGAAAGGCCAGAAAAGAGAAATGCTTGCATGGAGAGGAAATATGCGTCCACGCGGTCCACAACGAAAAGAGGCTGTGTTGTGTGTGTGTGGTGATGAAAAGCACAGAGAAAAAATATTCTTTTGCAAGCGTTTCAAGGAACTGAAGCCAGTGGAAAAGTTGGCTGCTGTAGAAAAGCTGGGGGCCTGCAAGAGGTGCTTGGTCTGTCATGGAGAAGATGATGAATGCAAAGAGACATACCTGTGCAGGAACAGAAACTGTAAAAAAGACCACCATTTCTTTCTATGCCTGAAGGGAGACTTCAGGAGGAGTGACTCAGAAAGAAGACAATTCAATGTGAGAACGCGGACTGAGGAGCAGGAAGAATTTGTATCTAAACTCTCCCCAGAGATGGTAGACAAATTCAAGAGAGCGTTCACCAACATCACCGCAAAGACAAACTGTGGTGAAAAGATCCAGCTTGGAGAGATTGTGTCAAGTGCAGTAGAAGAATTGCCAGTTATTCTAATGCTGCTCGAGGTAACTGCCAATGCAGGACAAAAAATTGGAACCCTGATCGACTTGGCATCGGACACAAATTATATCACCCACAGAGCTGCCAGGAGATTAAATCTTCGAAGTGAAAACATCACTTTAGTCGTCCATGGAGTTGGGGGGATGGCCATGAAGGTTAAAACCAGAAGATATCTCCTCAGAGTGAGGGTCAAAATGCCTAGAGGCACAGAAAGAGCCCATGAGCTTGTCTGCTATGGTTTGAATGAAATTGCCAACATCCACAGAGTCATCAAACCTGAGCAACTCAAGAAGTTCTTCCCAGAAGTCAGTCTAGGAGCTCTGAGGAGACCGGAGAGCATTGAGCTACTGATAAGCCACCGCGAAGGAAGACTTGCTCCGCAAAGAGTGAAGGTGATTGGAGACCTTGTCTTATGGGAGAGCCCGCTAGGAAAGATTGTTGGTGGAGCACATCCAGATCTGTTTGAAGAAGTCGATATGGCCGCGCACAGGTCTGGAACGCACTTTGCTCGATCCATGAGAGCAACCGCTGTCAAGTATCAGGAGATAACTAAAACACAAGAGTTCACAGCTGAAACCAAAAGCACAGTTGCTCGCAGAGAGTTCTTGGATTGGTGGAAATGGGATAGCATTGGAGCAGCTTGCGAACCGAAGTGTGGAGGATGCCGGTGCGGCAATTGTCAACCAGGAGGCAAGGAAATGACTCTGAGTGAGGAAAGGGAGCTGGAGATCATAAGGAAAGGCCTCACCTACATCAAAGCAGATGCTCACAGCGATAAACCGCACTGGGACACAAAATACCCCTGGATTCAAGATCCAAGTTCCCTTCCTTACAACAGGAGTGGGGTTGAAGCCACCTTCTTAAGAACAGAAAAACAACTCAAGAAAGAGCCAGAGTGGAAAATAGCATACACAGCTCAAGTGCATGAAATGGTGGAGAGAAGAGCAGCAAAGAAACTCACCAAAGAGATGATCGCCAGCTGGAAAGGACCAGTATGGTATGTCAGCCACTTGGTGGCGCCAAACCCACACTCTGTCACAACACCTGTGCGACTGGTATGGAACAGCAGCCAGAAGTTTAAAGGGGTCAGCATGAATGACCTGCTGCTGAAAGGGCCTGATGTTCTCAATCCCATCCGAGCAGTACTACTCAGGTTCAGAAGAGGTGTCCATGCTGCTCTTGGCGACATCAGGAAGATGTACAATTCGGTGTGGTTAGAAAACCTGGAGATGCATCTCCACAGATTTCTCTGGAGAAACACTGAGGAGGAAGAGATTGAAGAGTATGCCATCACCAGAGTCAACATTGGCGATCGACCAGCAGGGTGCATTGCACAACTGGCCATGAGAGAGACAGCAAAACTGCCCATGTTCGCTCACCTGGAGGAGGAACGTAGGATCCTTGAAGAGGATGCCTATGTCGATGACATCCTGACTTCCCATAATGACTTACAAAAGCTGGACAAGGACACCAAAAGAGTTGAAGAGATCCTGAGGACAGGCGGATTCTTCCTCAAACCCTGGGTCCGGTCAGGCCAAAGTGGGAGGCAGGAGATCGTACCAGGAGAACAAGGAGCGATGTCAGGGACAGTACTTATTCTCCCAAACCAGATGAGGAAAGGAGACAATAAAGCCCTTGGAGTTGGATACCTTGTTGAAGAGGACAAACTGTACCTTATGACTTCAATCAATTTCTCAAAGAGGAAAAAGATGAGTTGGACAAAATCTCCTTGAAGAAGAGGTGAGAGGGAAAACTCCAAACCCACTGACGAGAAGAGAACTGCTAAGCCAAGTAGCTAGCCTGTATGACCCAATAGGCCTCGTCACACCTGCCAAACAAAAGGGCGCCATTCTTGTCAGAAAGGCGTTTCAAGAAGCTGGAGGCAAAACTCTGACCCGAAACACGTGGGACAAACCTCTGTCTGAACAATTGAGAGAAGAAGCCATCAAACTGTTTGAGGAGTACACACGTCTTAGCCAAATCACCTTCCACAGAAGCCTCACACCAGTCAACTGGATTGGTAAACCTTGGGGAATAACATTCTCTGACGGAAGTGAGAAGAGCTATGGAGCCGTAGTGTACTTCAGATGGGAAACCGAGCAAGGCATCCAAGTCAGGTTGGTTGAGTCCAAAGCAAAACTCACACCTTTGGACCAAAAGGGGGAGGCAGTGAAAGCTGAAATCTGCGGTGCTGTCTGCGCAGCACGACTTCGAAAGTACGTTGAAAATAACAGTCGTATAGAAATTGAACAATGGCTCCATCTGCTGGACAGTCAAACTGTGGTGGGAGCTATCCAGAGAGACAGTTATGGGTATCAATCTTTCTTCGCGAACAGAGTTGGAGAGATCCAGAAATCCACATCTGTCGAAGACTGGTGGTGGATCCCGGGAGGCCTGAACAGTGCTGACATCATAACAAGAGGGGCAGCCCCGGAAGACCTCCAAGAAGATTCCATGTGGCAAAATGGACCAGCGTTCCTACGGCAGCCCATGGAAGAGTGGCCACAGAAGTCAGCCAAAGAAATTGCAGCTTATGCCAAGGAAGGCATAAACAAACTTCAAAGGAAATATTTCTCTGCAGCACTGACCAGAGCGCAGGCCAAGAGAAACAAGAATGATGTACTTCCTGAAGTTGAAGTTCAGAAGGAAAGTCAGAGTGATGCACAGCAAAGCAGGCAAAATAACCCAGATGAACTTAAGACTAAGATCCGAAGACCACCAGCTGGCTCTGCGGTAACAAAACTGATTGACATCAGGAAATTCAGCAGCCTGACCAGGCTGATCCGAGTCATTGCCTGGAGAGCTGCAACGAAATGGAAAGAAGTGTTGACCAGGAATTCAGCCTCAGATAAACCAAAGTGGGAGGAAATTCTTTCAACAAACTGGAAGTCCAGAGGCAAACAAGCTGTACTCACTGTTGGGGAGTGTGAAGATGCACTAAGAGACCTGTTCCTTGCAGCTCAAGAAGGTATAACCTTTCAAGGCACCACTCTCAACAGACTCGCTGTTTACAGAGATGAAGAGACTGGGCTCTTGGTTTGTGGAGGGAGGTTCAAGATCTTTGATGAGGACGAGACTGCTGTACCAATTCTACCATATGAGGCATGGATATCCACTCTCCTAGCCCAAGAGGCTCATGATGCAAACCATGAAGAAATAGCAGGTACACTCCTCCGGATGAGGAAGAAAGCCTGGGTGATAAAAGGCCGGAAGCTGGCTAAAAAGAGAGTTGACAACTGTGTGGTGTGCAGAAAGGCTAGGGCCAGAAAGTGCCAACAGATCATGAGTGACCTTCCACCCGAGCGTATAACACCAGCCAGACCATTTGAGTATACAACAGTGGACTTATTTGGACCATATGAAGTCAAGGACGAGGTGAGAAAGAAAGTCAAGCTCAAGGTGTGGGGAATTGTCTTCTGCTGTATGGCATCCAGAGCTATACACACAGATGTCAGTGACCAGTCAACTGAAGGCTTCTTACTGGCCTACCAAAGATTCACGGCACTGAGAGGGCATCCAAAGAAACTCTGGTCAGATCCTGGAAAGAACTTTGTGGGTGCCAGACCTGCCCTCAAAGAGCTCTACCACTTCCTGGATCAACAAATTACATCTGAGCTTGAAAATGAAGCTTCAAAGCATGGAACAGAGTGGAGCTGGAAGATCCACCCAGCAGACTCCCCTCACAGGAATGGTGCTGCAGAAGCAGCTGTTCGCACTGTGAAGCGGGCCTTGCACAATATGAGAGGCGAAGGACTCTTCACATGGAGTGAGTTTCAAACATTTATGTTCATGGCTGCTAACCTTGCCAATGAAAGGCCCATAGATGCCAGGACTCAGAGCCGGGAGGACTGCATAGAATACTTCAGCCCTAATTCTCTTCTGCTTGGAAGGACTGGACCTAGGGGAGACTTAGGAAGCTTTGAGTTTGAAGACTACTCCTACAAACGGTTAAGAGTCATTCAAGCAGAAGTTAACTGGTTCTGGAGGAAGTGGAGTCAGTTGGCTGGACCTAACCTGTTTGTGAGGAGTAAGTGGCACACAAAGCAGCGAAACGTGGCCGTTGGAGACGTCGTCTGGCTTGCAGACCAGAACGCTTTGAGGAGTCAGTATAAGCTTGGTAGGGTCGTCAATGTCAACGCTGACAAGGAGGGCATTGTGAGAGATGCAAATATACGAACCTTCCCAAGTTATCCCATCTCAACTTTGAAGCATGTTTGTGGAGACAAAGCAAAGAAACGTTCAACCAAAATCCCTGCTACAATTCTTCACAGGGACGTCAGGCGATTGGTTGTGTTATTACCTGTAGAAGAGCAGAAGTAAAGCCATCGAAGATGGAGCCGATGTGACCTCCTTGGGTTCAAGAACCAGGAGATCAAGTGGGAGGTGTTGCGTCAAAAGACAGGTATTGATATTCAAGGCGTTCAGATTTTCAACTGATTTCAAAGATAAAACACCAGCAGGGGGCGAAAGAGTGTATGCATTGTGGAACCCATCATTAGCTTGTGTTTCCCTGGGGAACATATATACTGGTGCACCTTTGTGATAGCAGGTGGTGAAATGTTTGGTGGAAAAGCATTTCACTGGAAGTCCTTCACGGAAGAGGAGACTCATCCATACACATTCAGCTCATTTAGGATTCTGGAGACTCAACCGGTAGGCACATGGACATTGTTGTGTAAAATTGTTGCAACTTAGGTGTTTATTTGTGTTGAGAATTGAGACCAATTGTCTAATTTAGTATATAGTATAATTTAGATAATATGACTACATTGAGATTATGTATTTAATTTGAAATGACCTTACTTGAAGTAATGTATATTTATTTTTGTGTTTTGCCTTTAAAGGTTATCAACCTAATTAACTAATTATCAAGCTAACTAAAGAACTAATTAACTAACTAACTGACTAAAGAAATAAAAGAAGTTAGAAGAAAATTGAGTTGTCCCTTGCGTCCTTCAGTCCTTAAAGGCCTTTTTCAAGTTTGGGCAAAGAGCTGCAGTGTGAACCATACACAACTTGACAGTAGGGTTGTGATGGTGTAGGACTGTAGGGTTGTGTTGAGGATGGTGTAGGACTGTAGGGTTGTGTTGAGGATGGTGTAGGACTGTAGGGTTGTGATGGTGTAGGACTGTAGGGTTGTGATGGTGTAGGACTGTAGGGTTGTGATGGTGTAGGACTGTAGGGTTGTGATGGTGATGGTGTAGGACTGTAGGGTTGTGTTGAGGATGGTGTAGGACTGTAGGGTTGTGATGGTGTAGGACTGTAGGGTTGTGATGGTGTAGGACTGTAGGGTTGTGATTGTGTAGGACTGTAGGGTTGTGATGGTGTAGGACTGTAGGGTTGTGTTGAGGATGGTGTAGGACTGTAGGGTTGTGATGAGGATGGTGTAGGACTGTAGGGTTGTGATGGTGTTGGACTGTAGGGTTGTGATGGTGTAGGACTGTAGGGTTGTGATGGTGTAGGACTGTAGGGTTGTGATGGTGTAGGACTGTAGGGTTGTGATGGTGTAGGACTGTAGGGTTGTGATGGTGTAGGGTTGTGTTGTGATGGTGTAGGACTTTATTTGTGGATGTTGTAGGGTTGTGATGAGGATGTTGTAACCCTGTTTCTTGTCTGCATCGAGGTAGCGGTCCTTGTACCTAGCATCGAGCACGGTGGCGACACAGTAAAGAGGCTCAGAGAGAACGCCACCGAATCGCTTGGTCGTGTGGACCGAGGCTCCAGGTGCTCGACCGGTCGGCAAAATCAAACATCACCCACGATAGAGACCGGTTGGTTGTCAAGGGAAATGCAACATCATCCACGACAGAGACCGGATGGTTGTCAAGGGACATGCAACATCATCCACGATAGAGACCGGATGGTTGTCAAGGGAAATGCAACATCATCCACGATAGAGACCGGATGGTTGTCAAGGGAAATGCAACATCATCCATGATAGAGACCGGATGGTTGTCAAGGGAAATGCAAACATCATCCACGATAGAGACCGGATGGTTGTCAAGGGAAATGAATTCCATTATCTTGTCGTTAATGGATTTCTTACGCTTTCAAATGACTGCTGGAATTGAACTTGTTTAGTTGTTTGAAGCGTGAGCTTAGTTTCCTTCTGCTTTTTGTTCTCAGTAGTCACTGAACGTCTGATGCACTTTCAAATGACCTATTAGATTTGTGGTATTGAAAGATTTAATTATTTTCTCCCCTCCTGGTGAAGTAATAGCAACATAAACGATGCATAAGGCCATTTAGTTATCTTCCTTTGAAACATCTAAAAATCGATCCACACAGCAGACATTGTGAGCTTTAGGTTTAGTTCTCTCGTCATTCCAGTTACATCAAAAGGGGCTAGGTTAGGAAAGCTGTGTTGCACTGTAGCGATGTATTTTTCCTGCCGTCATTACGTCATCTTAAAAATGTATATATATAAAAGGGAGGAGCTCAGATGTAAAAAATATTTACGCCCAACATGTCACGATCGCTATCTTCAAATTCCCCGTCATAAATAAACCAAGGCGCAGCGTGCAGGGAAATGAAACTCACCAAAACAACAAAACAGGAAGAAAAAAGTGACGTTCTGGGGCTGCTCACAGGCAGCTACACAAAAAACAAGATCCTACACAATCACAGGTGGGAATAAACAGGCTGCCTAAGACTGATTTTCCCAATCAGAGACAACGATTAGACAGCTGCCTCTGATTAGGAACCATACGCGGCCAAAAACGAAGAAATAGACAACATAGATATGCCCTCACAACATCACACCCTGAAATAAAACGTCTCTCTAAGGTCAGGAAGTGACACTACGTTTTGGACAGACGAGCTGTCTTCACCAGGGGTAGAATGACAAACACAATGTCTCTCTAAGGTCGGGGACGTGAGACTACGTTTTGGACAGACGAGCTGTCTTCACCAGGGGTAGAATGACAAACACAAAGTGTCTCTAAGGTCGGGGACGTGAGACTACGTTTGGACAGACGATCTGTCTTCACCAGGGGTAGAATGACCGTTCACGTAAATGACTGTCATAGACAACTGCTTGACAAAATCTTTTCCCCAGAAACCCAGAAGTGACCCCACTGACCAATTACAGAACACGATCTTTACTGTCCCAGATGGGGATTTTAAGTTCTGGTCAGATAACCAAAAAATAAAACTATTTTTTTTTGCCTATTCAACACCCTAAAAATGTTATACTTTGCCGAAATTACACAAGAATGTTACAAAACCTCCAGGGCGCCCTATTGTAGAGGACATTGATGCAGTAACGGCCCCTCTGTCATTGATGCAGTATGGTCTCAGACCAGCTCCCCTCCTCCTAAAGGACACCAGCAGTATGATCTCAGAACAGCTCCCCTCCTAAAGGACACCAGCAGTATGGTCTCAGAACAGCTCCCCTCCTAAAGGACACCAGCAGTATGGTCTCAGAACAGCTCCCCTCCTCCTAAAGGACACCAGCAGTATGGTCTCAGAACAGCTCCCCTCCTAAAGGACACCAGCAGTATGGTCTCAGACCAGCTCCCCTCCTAAAGGACACCAGCAGTATGATCTCAGAACAGCTCTCCTCCTAAAGGACACCAACAGTATGATCTCAGAACAGCTCCCCTCCTAAAGGACACCAGCAGTATGATCTCAGAACAGCTCCCCTCCTCCTAAAGGACACCAGCAGTATGATCTCAGAACAGCTCCCCTCCTAAAGGACACCAGCAGTATGGTCTCAGAACAGCTCCCCTCCTAAAGGACACCAGCAGTATGATCTCAGAACAGCTCCCCTCCTCCTAAAGGACACCAGCAGTATGATATCAGAACAGCTCCTCTCCTAAAGGACACCAGCAGTATGATCTCAGAACAGCTCCCCTCCTCCTAAAGGACACCAGCAGTATGATCTCAGAACAGCTCCCCTCCTAAAGGACACCAGCAGTATGATCTCAGAACAGCTCCCCTCCTCCTAAAGGACACCAGCAGTATGATCTCAGAACAGCTCCCCTCCTAAAGGACACCAGCAGTATGATCTCAGAACAGCTCCCCTCCTAAAGGACACCAGCAGTATGATCTCAGAACAGCTCTCCTCCTAAAGGACACCAGCAGTATGATCTCAGAACAGCTCCCCTCCTAAAGGACACCAGCAGTATGATCTCAGAACAGCTCCCCTCCTAAAGGACACCAGCAGTATGGTCTCAGAACAGCTCCCCTCCTAAAGGACACCAGCAGTATGGTCTCAGAACAGCTCCCCTCCTAAAGGACACCAGCAGTATGATCTCAGAACAGCTCCCCTCCTAAAGGACACCAGCAGTATGATCTCAGAACAGCTCCCCTCCTAAAGGACACCAGCAGTATGATCTCAGAACAGCTCCCCTCCTAAAGGACACCAGCAGTATGGTCTCAGAACAGCTCCCCTCCTCCTAAAGGACACCAGCAGTATGATCGCAGAACAGCTCCCCTCCTAAAGGACACCAGCAGTATGATCTCAGAACAGCTCCCCTCCTAAAGGACACCAGCAGTATGGTCTCAGAACAGCTCCCCTCCTAAAGGACACCAGCAGTATGGTCTCAGAACAGCTCCCCTCCTAAAGGACACCAGCAGTATGGTCTCAGACCAGCTCCCCTCCTAAAGGACACCAGCAGTATGATCTCAGAACAGCTCCCCTCCTAAAGGACACCAGCAGTATGGTCTCAGAACAGCTCCCCTCCTAAAGGACACCAGCAGTATGATCTCAGAACAGCTCCCCTCCTCCTAAAGGACACCAGCAGTATGATATCAGAACAGCTCCTCTCCTAAAGGACACCAGCAGTATGATCTCAGAACAGCTCCCCTCCTCCTAAAGGACACCAGCAGTATGATCTCAGAACAGCTCCCCTCCTAAAGGACACCAGCAGTATGATCTCAGAACAGCTCCCCTCCTCCTAAAGGACACCAGCAGTATGATCTCAGAACAGCTCCCCTCCTAAAGGACACCAGCAGTATGATCTCAGAACAGCTCCCCTCCTCCTAAAGGACACCAGCAGTATGATCTCAGAACAGCTCCCCTCCTAAAGGATACCAGCAGTATGATCTCAGAACAGCTCCCCTCCTAAAGGACACCAGCAGTATGGTCTCAGAACAGCTCCCCTCCTAAAGGACACCAGCAGTATGATCTCAGAACAGCTCCCCTCCTAAAGGACACCAGCAGTATGATCTCAGACCAGCTCCCCTCCTAAAGGACACCAGCAGTATGATCTCAGAACAGCTCCCCTCCTAAAGGACACCAGCAGTATGGTCTCAGAACAGCTCCCCTCCTAAAGGACACCAGCAGTATGGTCTCAGAACAGCTCCCCTCCTAAAGGACACCAGCAGTATGATCTCAGAACAGCTCCCCTCCTAAAGGACACCAGCAGTATGATCTCAGAACAGCTCCCCTCCTAAAGGACACCAGCAGTATGATCTCAGAACAGCTCCCCTCCTAAAGGACACCAGCAGTGGTCAGGGCGTGACAGGGCGTGTTTTTGTGTTTGTTCTATGTTCTCTATTTCTATGTTGGATTTCTAGTTTGTCTTTATCTAGGTTGGGGTTTATTGGGTTGACCTTCAATTGGAGGCAGCTGTTCCTCGTTGCCTCTAATTGGAGGTCATATTTAGTAGGGGTGTTTCTCATGTTGTTTTGTGGGTAGTTGTTTCCTGTTTAGTGTATGTTTCTCCTGACGGGACTGTTGTTTTTGTTATTTAGCGTTTGTTATTTAGTTAATATGAGCAGTTACCACGCCGCGCCTTGGTCCCCCTCGTTACCACGCCGCCTTGGTCCCCCTCGTTACCACGCCGCCTTGGTCCCCCTCGTTACCACGCCGCCTTGGTCCCCCTCGTTAACACGCCGCCTTGGTCCCCCTCGTTACCACGCCGCGCCTTGGTCCCCCTCGTCAACCACGCCGCCTTGGTCCCCCTCGTTACCACGCCGCCTTGGTCCCCCTCGTTACCACGCCGCCTTGGTCCCCCTCGTTACCACGCCGCCTTGGTCCCCCTCGTTACCACGCCGCGCCTTGGTCCCCCTCGTTACCACGCCGCGCCTTGGTCCCCCTCGTTCCCACGCCGCCTTGGTCCCCCTCGTTACCACGCCGCCTTGGTCCCCCTCGTTACCACGCCGCCTTGGTCCCCCTCGTTACCACGCCGCCTTGGTCCCCCTCGTTACCACGCCGCGCCTTGGTCCCCCTCGTTACCACGCCGCCTTGGTCCCCCTCGTTACCACGCCGCGCCTTGGTCCCCCTCGTTACCACGCCGCCTTGGTCCCCCTCGTTACCACGCCGCCTTGGTCCCCCTCGTTACCACGCCGCCTTGGTCCCCTCGTTACCACGCCGCGCCTTGGTCCCTTGGTCCCCCTCGTTACCACGCCGCCTTGGTCCCCCTCGTTACCACGCCGCCTTGGTCCCCCTCGTTACCACGCCGCCTTGGTCCCCCTCGTTACCACGCCGCGCCTTGGTCCCCTTGGTCCCCCTCGTTACCACGCCGCCTTGGTCCCCCTCGTTACCACGCCGCCTTGGTCCCCCTCGTTACCACGCCGCCTTGGTCCCCCTCGTTACCACGCCGCCTTGGTCCCCCTCGTTACCACGCCGCCTTGGTCCCCCTCGTTACCACGCCGCCTTGGTCCCCCTCGTTACCACGCCGCCTTGGTCCCCCTCGTTACCACGCCGCCTTGGTCCCCCTCGTTACCACGCCGCCTTAGTCCCCCTCGTTACCACGCCGCGCCTTGGTCCCCTTGGTCCCCCTCGTTACAACAACACCTCGTTACAACAACACCTCGTTACTAGGCCCTATAATGCCTGATGACTGGACCAATACAACACCTCGTTACTAGGCCCTATAATGCCTGATGACTGGACCAATACAACACCTCGTTACTGATGGCTGGACCAATACAACACCTCGTTACTAGGCCCTATAATGCCTGATGACTGGACCAATACAACACCTCGTTACTGATGGCTGGACCAATACAACACCTCGTTACTGATGGCTGGACCAATACAACACCTCGTTACTAGGCCCGATAATGCCTGATGACTGGACCAATACAACACCTCGTTACTGATGACTGGACCAATACAACACCTCGTTACTAGGCCCTATAATCCCTGATGACTGGACCAATACAACACCTTGTTACTGATGGCTGGACCAATACAACACCTCGTTACTAGGCCCTATAATCCCTGATGGCTGGACCAATACAACACCTTGTTACTGATGGCTGGACCAATACAACACCTCGTTACTGATGGCTGGACCAATACAACACCTCGTTACTGATGGCTGGACCAATACAACACCTCGTTACTAGGCCCTATAATCCCTGATGGCTGGACCAATACAACACCTTGTTACTGATGGCTGGACCAATACAACACCTCGTTACTGATGGCTGGACCAATACAACACCTCGTTACTGATGGCTGGACCAATACAACACCTCGTTACTAGGCTCTATAATGCCTGATGACTGGCCGGTGGTGATGGTTGATGGTATGTCCTGTGTGGCGCGGCATGATGACGTGCGTGTTTGTGTGTGTGTGTGTGTGTGTGTGTGTGTGTGGTGTGTGTGTGTGTGTGTGTGTGTGTGTGTGTGTGTGTGTGTGTGTGTGTGTGTGTGTGTGTGTGTGTGTGTGTGTGTGTGTGTGTGTGTGTGTGTGTGTGTGTGTGTGTGTGTGTGTGTGTGTGTGTGTGTGTGTGTGTGTGTGTGTGTGTGTATCAGGGTGAATTAGGGAGAAAAACACATTTTGTTCTTTCCCTTTCAAATTGTAGTCTGAGAACACAACACACACACACACACACACACACACATACACACACACACACACACACACACACACACACACACACACACACACACATACACACACACACACACACAACACACACATACACACACAACACACACACAACACACACACACAACACACACACACACACACACAACACACACACACAGCAAATTATTTTTCTCTGGAGGCAAACCAACCATGTCATATGCAGAGCAGAAGAAGAGGCCGTGTGAGAAGAGAGGGAGGAGGAGGAGGGGAGAGGAGAGGAGAGGAGGAGGGGAGAGGAGAGGAGAGGGGGAGGGGAGAGGAGAGGAGAGGAGGAGGGGAGAGGAGAGGAGAGGAGAGGGGGAGGGGAGAGGAGAGGAGAGGAGAGGAGAGGAGAAAAGAGAGGAGAGGGGGAGGAGGGGAGAGGAGAGGAGAGGAGGAGGGGAGAGGAGAGGAGGAGGGGAGAGGAGAGGAGGGGGAGGGGAGAGGAGAGGAGGAGGGGAGAGGAGAGGAGGGGGAGGGGGAGGAGGAGAGAGGGGGAGGGGAGAGAGGAGGGGAAGAGGAGAGGAGGGGGGGGGAGGAGAGAGGGGGAGGGGAGAGAGGAGGGGAGAGGAGAGGAGGAGGGGAGAGGAGAGGAGGGGGAGGGGGAGGAGGAGAGAGGGGGAGGGGGGGGAGGAGAGAGGGGAGAGGAGAGGAGAGGAGAGGAGAGGAGGGGAGGAGGGGAGAGGAGAGGAGGGGAGGAGATGAGGAGAGGAGGAGGGGAGGGGAGAGGAGAGGAGAGGAGAGGAGAGGAGAGGAGAGGGGGAGGAGGGGAGAGGAGAGGAGAGGAGGGGGAGGAGGGGAGAGGAGAGGAGAGGGAGGGGGAGGGGAGAGGAGAGGAGACATCACAACAGGAAAAGGAGAGGTTTGTTAATGTATCAAACACCAACATCACAACAGGAACAGGAAGGAGAGGTTTAGTAGTTGAGGTATGCAGACAGACAGTAGGTAGGCCTTTCGTGAGTTAGCGACCTCCTACATGTAGAACGCCTAGCTAGCAGCATGACCGCTGGGGCTCAATACGACGGGCAAACTGTTAGGTGGTCTGACTGACCCACAACCTTTAACGAGTCATTGTTGGCTTCGCCTCATCTCCCTGGTTAGGAGGAGGCCCAGGTGGGACGGCTAGGGGCACCATGATGTCACCACTGGTGCTACAGACGGCCAGATAGACCATAACTCTCTATATAAATGAACAGACAGGCAGATAGACCAGGCAGATAGACCATAACTCTCTATATAAATGAACAGACAGGCAGATAGACCATAACTCTCTATATAAATGAACAGACAGGCAGATAGACCAGGCAGATAGACCATAGATCTCTATATAAATGAACAGACAGGCAGATAGACCATAACTCTCTATATCAATGAACAGACAGGCAGATAGACCATAACTCTCTATATAAATGAACAGACAGGCAGATAGACCATAACTCTCTATATAAATGAACAGACAGGCAGATAGACCATAGCTCTCTATATAAATGAACAGACAGGCAGATAGACCATAACTCTCTATATAAATGAACAGACAGCCAGATAGACCATAACTCTCTATATAAATGAACAGACAGGCAGATAGACCAGGCAGATAGACCATAACTCTCTATATAAATGAACAGACAGGCAGATAAATGAACAGACAGGCAGATAGACCATAACTCTCTATATAAATGAACAGACAGGCAGATAGACCATAGATCTCTATATAAATGAACAGACAGGCAGATAGACCATAACTCTCTATATAAATGAACAGACAGGCAGATAGACCATAACCCTCTATATTAATGAACAGACAGGCAGATAGACCATAGCTCTCTATATAAATGAACAGACAGACAGATAGACCATAACTCTCTATATAAATGAACAGACAGGCAGATAGACCATAACTCTCTATATAAATGAACAGACAGGCAGATAGACCATAACTCTCTATATTAATGAACAGACAGGCAGATAGACCATAGATCTCTATATAAATGAACAGACAGGCAGATAGACCAGGCAGATAGACCATAACTCTCTATATAAATGAACAGACAGGCAGATAGACCATAACTCTCTATATAAATGAACAGACAGGCAGATAGACCATAACTCTCTATATAAATGAACAGACAGGCAGATAGACCATAACTCTCTATATAAATGAACAAAACAGGCAGATAGACCATAACTCTCTATATAAATGAACTCAATAATCCATAGCCTAGATGTCTAGACAGGTCTACCACTCAAACCACAGAGCTTTTCAACCCACAATAGGTCTTTAGGTCATATGAGGATATACTGAGGATAGGAAACTGTCACCACCGATAAGCCCACTATAATTGAGAATTTCAATAAGCATTTTTCTACGGCTGGCCATGCTTTCCACCTAACTACCCCTACTGCATTCAACAGCACTACACCCCCCACAGCTACTCGCCCAAGCCTCCCCCATTTCTCCTTCTCACAAATCCATTCAGCTGATGTTCTGAAAGAGCTGCAAAATCTGGACCCCTACAAATCAGCTGGGCTTGACAATCTGGACCCTTTCTTTCTAAAATTATCTGCCGAAATTGTTGCAACCCCTATTACTAGCCTGTTCAACCTGTCTTTCGTGTCGTCTGAGATTCCCATAGATTGGAAAGCAGCTGCTGTCATCCCCCTCTTCAAAGGAGGTGACACTCTTGACCCAAATTGCTACAGACCTATATCCATCCTACCCTGCCTTTCCAAAGTCTTCGAAAGCCAAGTCAACAAACAGATTACCGACTATTTCGAATCCCACCGCACCCTCTCCGCTATGCAATCTGGTTTCAGAGCTGGTCATGGGTGCACCTCAGCCACGCTCAAGGTCCAAAAACGACATCGTAACCGCCATCGATAAGAAACAATACTGTGCTGCCGTATTCATTGACCTGGCCAAAGCTTTTGACTCTGTTAATCACCACATCCTCATCGGCAGACTTAGTAGCCTTGGTTTCTCAAACGATTGCGTCACCTGGTTCACCAACTACTTCTCTGACAGAGTTCAGTGTGTCAAATCGGAGGGCCTACTGTCTGGACCTCTGGCAGTCTCTATGGGGGTACCACAGGGTTCAATTCTTGGGCCAACTCTTTTCTCTGTATACATAAATGATGTCGCTCTTGCTGCTGGTGAATCTCTGATCCACCTCTACGCAGATGACACCATTCTGTATACTTCTGGCCCTTCTTTGGACACTGTGTTAACAAACCTCCAGACGAGCTTCAATACCATTCAACTCTCCTTCCGTGGTCTCCAACTGCTCCTAAACACAAGTAAAACTAAATGCATGCTCTTCAACCGATCGCTGCCTGCACCTGCCCGCCCATCCAGCATAACTTCTCTGGACGGTTCAAACTTAGAATTTGTGGACAACTACAAATACCTAGGTGTCTGGTTAGACTGTAAACTCTCCTTCCAGACTCACATCAATCATCTACAATCCAAAGTGAAATCTAGAATTGGCTTCCTATTTCACAACAAAGCATCCTTCACTCATGCTGCCAAACATACCCTCGTAAAACTGACCATCCTACCAATCCTCGACTTCGGCGATGTCATTTACAAAATAGCCTCCAATACCCTACTCAACAAGCTGGATGCAGTCTATCACAGTGCCATCCGTTTTGTCACCAAAGCCCCATATACAACCCACCACTGCGACCTGTATGCTCTCGTTGGCTGGCCTTCACTTCATAATCGTCGCCAAACACATTGGCTCCAGGTCATCTAAGAGACCCTGCTAGGTAAAGTCCCCCCTTATCTCCGCTCACTGGTCACCATAGCAGCACCCACCTGTAGCACGTGCTCCAGCAGGTATATCTCTCTGGTCACCCCTAAAGCCAACTCCTCCTTTGGTCGTCTCTCCTTCCAGTTCTCTGCTGCCAATGACTGGAACGAACTACAAAAATCTCTGAAACTGGAAACACTTATCTCCCTCACTAGCTTTAAGCACCAGCTGTCAGAGCAGCTCACAGATCACTGCACCTGTACATAGCCCATCTATAATTTAGCCCAAACTACTACCTCTTCCCCTACTGTATTTATTTATTTTATTTATTTTGCTCCTTTGCACCATATTATTTAGATTTGAACTTTGAACTTTCTTCAAACTACAAATCTACCATTCCAGTGTTTTTCTTGCTATATTGTATTTACTTTGCCACCATGGCATTTTTTTTGCCTTTACCTCCCTTATCTCACATCATTTGCTCACATTGTATATAGTCTTATTTTTTCTACTGTATTTTTGACTGTATGTTGTTTACTCCATGTGTAACTCTGGGTTGTTGTATGTTGTCGAACTGCTTTGCTTTATCTTGGCCAGGTCGCAATTGTAAATGAGAACTTGTTCTCAACTAGCCTACCTGGTTAAATAAAGGTGAAATAAATAAAAAATTTTAAAAAATATCAATACAGGGTCTGGTCCATTCTATATACACTAGACAGGTTGTTATAGGGTCTGGTCCATTCTATATACACTAGACAGGTTGTTATAGGGTCTGGTCCATTCTATATACACTAGACAGGTTGTTATAGGGTCTGGTCCATTCTATATACACTAGACAGGTTGTTATAGGGTCTGGTCCATTCTATATACACTAGACAGGTTGTTATAGGGTCTGGTCCATTCTATATACACTAGACAGGTTGTTATAGGGTCTGGTCCATTCTATATACACTAGACAGGTTGTTATAGGGTCTGGTCCATTCTATATACACTAGACAGGTTGTTATAGGGTCCGGTCCATTCTATATACACTAGACAGGTTGTTATAGGGTCTGGTCCATTCTATATACACTAGACAGGTTGTTATAGGGTCTGGTCCATTCTATATACACTAGACAGGTTGTTATAGGGTCTGGTCCATTCTATATACACTAGACAGGTTGTTATAGGGTCCGGTCCATTCTATATACACTAGACAGGTTGTTATAGGGTCTGGTCCATTCTATATACACTAGACAGGTTGTTATAGGGTCTGGTCCATTCTATATACATTAGACAGGTTGTTATAGGGTCTGGTCCATTCTATATACACTAGACAGGTTGTTATAGGGTCTGGTCCATTCTATATACACTAGACAGGTTGTTATAGGGTCCGGTCCATTCTATATACACTAGACAGGTTGTTATAGGGTCTGGTCCATTCTATATACACTAGACAGGTTGTTATAGGGTCTGGTCCATTCTATATACACTAGACAGGTTGTTATAGGGTCCGGTCCATTCTATATACACTAGACAGGTTGTTATAGGGTCTGGTCCATTCTATATACACTAGACAGGTTGTTATAGGGTCCGGTCCATTCTATATACACTAGACAGGTTGTTATAGGGTCCGGTCCATTCTATATACACTAGACAGGTTGTTATAGGGTCTGGTCCATTCTATATACACTAGACAGGTTGTTATAGGGTCTGGTCCATTCTATATACATTAGACAGGTTGTTATAGGGTCTGGTCCATTCTATATACACTAGACAGGTTGTTATAGGGTCTGGTCCATTCTATATACACTAGACAGGTTGTTATAGGGTCCGGTCCATTCTATATACACTAGACAGGTTGTTATAGGGTCTGGTCCATTCTATATACACTAGACAGGTTGTTATAGGGTCTGGTCCATTCTATATACACTAGACAGGTTGTTATAGGGTCTGGTCCATTCTATATACACTAGACAGGTTGTTATAGGGTCTGGTCCATTCTATATACACTAGACAGTGGTTGTTATAGGGTCTGGTCCATTCTATATACACTAGACAGTGGTTGTTATAGGGTCCGGTCCATTCTATATACACTAGACAGGTTGTTATAGGGTCTGGTCCATTCTATATACACTAGACAGGTTGTTATAGGGTCTGGTCCATTCTATATACACTAGACAGGTTGTTATAGGGTCCGGTCCATTCTATATACACTAGACAGTGGTTGTTATAGGGTCTGGTCCATTCTATATACACTAGACAGGTTGTTATAGGGTCTGGTCCATTCTATATACACTAGACAGGTTGTTATAGGGTCTGGTCCATTCTATATACACTAGACAGGTTGTTATAGGGTCTGGTCCATTCTATATACACTAGACAGGTTGTTATAGGGTCTGGTCCATTCTATATACACTAGACAGTGGTTGTTATAGGGTCCGGTCCATTCTATATACACTAGACAGGTTGTTATAGGGTCTGGTCCATTCTATATACACTAGACAGTGGTTGTTATAGGGTCTGGTCCATTCTATATACACTAGACAGGTTGTTATAGGGTCTGGTCCATTCTATATACACTAGACAGGTTGTTATAGGGTCCGGTCCATTCTATATACACTAGACAGTGGTTGTTATAGGGTCTGGTCCATTCTATATACACTAGACAGGTTGTTATAGGGTCTGGTCCATTCTATATACACTAGACAGGTTGTTATAGGGTCTGGTCCATTCTATATACACTAGACAGTGGTTGTTATAGGGTCCGGTCCATTCTATATACACTAGACAGGTTGTTATAGGGTCTGGTCCATTCTATATACACTAGACAGGTTGTTATAGGGTCTGGTCCATTCTATATACACTAGACAGTGGTTGTTATAGGGTCCGGTCCATTCTATATACACTAGACAGGTTGTTATAGGGTCCGGTCCATTCTATATACACTAGACAGGTTGTTATAGGGTCTGGTCCATTCTATATACACTAGACAGTGGTTGTTATAGGGTCTGGTCCATTCTATATACACTAGACAGGTTGTTATAGGGTCCGGTCCATTCTATATACACTAGACAGGTTGTTATAGGGTCTGGTCCATTCTATATACACTAGACAGGTTGTTATAGGGTCTGGTCCATTCTATATACACTAGACAGGTTGTTATAGGGTCTGGTCCATTCTATATACACTAGACAGTGGTTGTTATAGGGTCCGGTCCATTCTATATACACTAGACAGGTTGTTATAGGGTCTGGTCCATTCTATATACACTAGACAGGTTGTTATAGGGTCTGGTCCATTCTATATACACTAGACAGGTTGTTATAGGGTCCGGTCCATTCTATATACACTAGACAGGTTGTTATAGGGTCTGGTCCATTCTATATACACTAGACAGGTTGTTATAGGGTCTGGTCCATTCTATATACACTAGACAGGTTGTTATAGGGTCTGGTCCATTCTATATACACTAGACAGGTTGTTATAGGGTCTGGTCCATTCTATATACACTAGACAGTGGTTGTTATAGGGTCTGGTCTATTCTATATACACTAGACAGGTTGTTATAGGGTCTGGTCCATTCTATATACACTAGACAGGTTGTTATAGGGTCTGGTCCATTCTATATACACTAGACAGGTTGTTATAGGGTCCGGTCCATTCTATATACACTAGACAGGTTGTTATAGGGTCTGGTCCATTCTATATACACTAGACAGGTTGTTATAGGGTCTGGTCCATTCTATATACACTAGACAGGTTGTTATGGGGTCTGGTCCATTCTATATACACTAGACAGGTTGTTATAGGGTCTGGTCTATTCTATATACACTAGACAGGTTGTTATAGGGTCCGGTCCATTCTATATACACTAGACAGGTTGTTATAGGGTCCGGTCCATTCTATATACACTAGACAGGTTGTTATAGGGTCTGGTCCATTCTATATACACTAGACAGGTTGTTATAGGGTCTGGTCCATTCTATATACACTAGACAGGTTGTTATAGGGTCTGGTCCATTCTATATACACTAGACAGGTTGTTATAGGGTCTGGTCCATTCTATATACACTAGACAGGTTGTTATAGGGTCTGGTCCATTCTATATACACTAGACAGTGGTTGTTATAGTAAACTTCTGATCCACTGGAATTGTGATACAGTGAATTATAAGTGAAATAATCTGTCTGTAAATAATTGTTGGAAAATTACTTGTGTCCTGCACAAAGTAGATGTCCTAACCGACTTGCCAAAACTATAGTTTGTTAACAAGAAATTTGTGGATTGGTTGAAAAACGAGTTTTAATGACTCCAACCTGAGTGGATGTAAACCTCCCACTTCAACTGTATATGGGTCAAAACTGTTTATAAAATTTAACAAAATAAATGTTTACATACACTTAAAGTTGGAGTCATTAAAACTCGTTTTTCAACCACTCCACAAATTTCTTGTTAACAAACTATAGTTTTGGCAAGTCGGTTTACAAAAGCATATTCCTGCTCTTTACCCACAATCCATCAAACACATTTGGTGTGCCACCATAGCAGGTCTCTGATTGGTGTGTCACCATAGTAGGTCTCTGATTGGTGTCAGCATAGTAGGTCTCTGATTGGTGGTCACCATAGTAGGTCTCTGATTGGTGTCAGCATAGTAGGTCTCTGATTGGTGTGCCACCATAGTAGGTCTCTGATTGGTGTGTCACCATAGTAGGTCTCTGATTGGTGTGCCACCACAGTAGGTCTCTGATTGGTGTGTCACCATAGTAGGTCTCTGATTGGTGTGTCAGCATAGTAGGTCTCTGATTGGTGTGCCACCATAGTAGGTCTCTGATTGGTGTGTCACCATAGTAGGTCTCTGATTGGTGTGTCAGCATAGTAGGTCTCTGATTGGTGTGCCACCATAGTAGGTCTCTGATTGGTGTGTCAGCATAGTAGGTCTCTGATTGGTTTGGTGTGTCACCATAGTAGGTCTCTGATTGGTGGTCACCATAGTAGGTCTCTGATTGGTGTGTCCAGAGGGTAGTGAGGGTCTGCAGACCGCGTCACCCTCCACCCTCAACCGCAAGGCTCTCCAGAGGGTAGTGAGTCTGCATCACCCTCCACCCTCCACCGGAAGACTCTCCAGAGGGTAGTGAGGTCTGCACAACGCATCACCGGGGGGCAAACTACCTGCCCTCCAGGACACCTACACCACCTGATGTCACAGGAAGGCCAAAAAGATCATCAAGGACAGCAACCACCCGAGCCACTGCCTGTTCACCCCGCTATCATCCAGAAGGCGAGGTCAGTACAGGTGCATCAAAGCTGAGACCGAGAGACTGAAAAACAGCTTCTATCTCAAGGCCATCAGACTGTTAAACAGCCATCACTGGGACAGAGAGACTGAAAAACAGCTTCTATCTCAAGGCCATCAGACTGTTAAACAGCCATCACTGGGACAGAGAGACTGTTAAACAGCCATCAGTAACACAGAGGCTGCTGCCAACATACAGACTTGAAATCATTGGCCACTTTAATAAATGGATCACTAGTCACTTTAATAATGTTTACATACCCTACATCACTCATCTCATATGTATATACTGTACTCTGTAACATCTACTGCATCTTCCCTATGCCGTTCGGCCATCGCTCATCCATATATTTATATGTTCATATTCCTATTCCATCTCTTTAGATTTGTGTTTATTATGTAGTTGTTGTGGAATTGGTAGATTACTTGTTAGATATTACTGCACTGTCGGGAACTAGAAACACAAGCATTTCACTACACTCACATTAACATCTGCTAACCATGTGTATGTGACCAATAACATTGGATTTGATTTGAGTTACTGTTTTTTTTGTTGTAATCCTTTACATCTAACCCTGGTGACAACACAAAACACACAATGTATTTTACACAGAGAACTTCTATCAGGATACTGGTGAAAATACGTCTTGTCTTCCCACTCAAAATAATGTTGATTCCTTTCTTGAGGCACAAGAAACCATATATATTTGATAGATAAAAAAAAGCCTCGGATGTTATCAATGTGTTCTGTGTGAGAAGCCCTGAGAAGCCCTGTTCTGTGTGAGAAGCCCTGAGAAGCCCTGTTCTGTGTGAGAAGCCCTGAGAAGCCCTGTTCTGTGTGAGAAGCCCTGAGAAGCCCTGTTCTGTGTGAGAAGCCCCGAGAAGCCCTGTTCTGTGTGAGAAGCCCTGCTGTTATTCCGTAACCTCGGGCCTGCAGCATCATCTACCCATCCTGTTGTCTGTTTGGACATGATGTAGTGGCGAGTCCAGGCCCGATTCAGTCTGGACGGAACAGGAATCTCATTCTAGACAGACAGACTGGTGGGATCGGAATGCAACCTGTTTCAGGACTGGATACATTGTATCGTAAACCTATAGTTGTGATATATATATATGATACCAGAAGCTGTTTCAGGACTGGATACATTGTATCGTAAACATATAGTTGTGATATATATTTTTGATACTAGAAGCTGTTTCAGGGCTGGATACATTGTATCGTAAACATATAGTTGTGATATATATATATGATACTAGAAGCTGTTTCAGGGCTGGATACATTGTATCATAAACCTATAGTTGTGATATATATATATGATACTAGAAGCTGTTTCAGGGCTGGATACATTGTATCGTAAACCTATAGTTTGTGATATATATATATGATACTAGAAGCTGTTTCAGGACTGGATACATTGTATCGTAAACCTATAGTTGTGATATATATATGATACTAGAAGCTGTATCCTTCCGTTCTACCCTGCTCGGGGATGATGTCAGTCTAGTGATGCTGGAATCACAGAGAGCCCCCCTCCCTCCCTCCCTCCCACAGCCTCACAGTCGAATGACCCAATTTATCCCGGAGAAACATTACAGAACCCAGACCTAGCATGCCATAGCGTGTTATCTCCAGACCTAGCATGCCATAGCGTGTTATCTCCAGACCTAGCATGCCATAGCGTGTTATCTCCAGACCTAGCATGCCATAGCGTGTTATCTCCAGACCTAGCATGCCATAGCGTGTTATCTCCAGACCTAGCATGCCATAGCGTGTTATCTCCAGACCTAGCATGCCATAGCGTGTTATCTCCAGACCTAGCATGCCATAGCGTGTTATCTCCAGACCTAGCATGCCATAGCGTGTTATCTCCAGACCTAGCATGCCATAGCGTGTTATCTCCGGACCTAGCATGCCATAGCGTGTTATCTCCAGACCTAGCATGCCATAGCGTGTTATCTCCGGACCTAGCATGCCATAGCGTGTTATCTCCAGAGCTAGCATGCCATAGCGTGTTATCTCCGGACCTAGCATGCCATAGCGTGTTATCTCCGGACCTAGCATGCCATAGCGTGTTATCTCCAGACCTAGCATGCCATAGCGTGTTATCTCCAGACCTAGCATGCCATAGCGTGTTATCTCCAGAGGTAGCATGCCATAGCGTGTTATCTCCAGACCTAGCATGCCATAGCGTGTTATCTCCGGACCTAGCATGCCATAGCGTGTTATCTCCAGACCTAGCATGCCATAGCGTGTTATCTCCAGACCTAGCATGCCATAGCGTGTTATCTCCAGACCTAGCATGCCATAGCGTGTTATCTCCAGAGCTAGCGTGCCATAGCGTGTTATCTCCAGACCTAGCGTGCCATAGCGTGTTATCTCCGGACCTAGCGTGCCATAGCGTGTTATCTCCAGACCTAGCGTGCCATAGCGTGTTATCTCCAGACCTAGCGTGCCATAGCGTGTTATCTCCAGACCTAGCGTGCCATAGCGTGTTATCTCCAGACCTAGCGTGCCATAGCGTGTTATCTCCAGACCTAGCGTGCCATAGCGTGTTATCTCCAGACCTAGCGTGCCATAGCGTGTTATCTCCAGACCTAGCATGCCATAGCGTGTTATCTCCGGACCTAGCATGCCATAGCGTGTTATCTCCAGACCTAGCATGCCATAGCGTGTTATCTCCAGACCTAGCATGCCATAGCGTGTTATCTCCAGACCTAGCATGCCATAGCGGGTTATCTCCAGACCTAGCATGCCATAGCGGGTTATCTCCAGACCTAGCATGCCATAGCGGGTTATCTCCAGACCTAGCATGCCATAGCGTGTTATCTCCAGACCTAGCATGCCATACCGTGTTATCTCCAGACCTAGCATGCCATAGCGTGTTATCTCCAGAGCTAGCATGCCATAGCGTGTTATCTCCAGAGCTAGCATGCCATAGCGTGTTATCTCCAGGCCTAGCATGCCATACCGCGTTATCTCCAGACCTAGCATGCCATAGCGCGTTATCTCCGGACCTAGCATGCCATACCGCGTTATCCCCAGAACTAGCATGCCATAGCGTGTTATCTCCAGACCTAGCATGCCATACCGTGTTATCTCCGGACCTAGCATGCCATAGCGTGTTATCTCCAGACCTAGCATGCCATAGCGTGTTATCTCCAGACCTAACATGCCATAGCGTGTTATCTCCAGAGCTAGCATGCCATAGCGTGTTATCTCCAGAGCTAGCATGCCATAGCGTGTTATCTCCAGACCTAGCATGCCATAGCGTGTTATCTCCAGACCTAGCATGCCATAGCGTGGTTATCTCCAGACCTAGCATGCCATAGCGTGTTATCTCCAGAGCTAGCATGCCATAGCGTGTTATCTCCAGACCTAGCATGCCATAGCGTGTTATCTCCAGACCTAGCATGCCATAGCGTGTTATCTCCAGACCTAGCGTGCCATAGCGTGTTATCTCCGGACCTAGCATGCCATAGCGTGTTATCTCCAGACCTAGCATGCCATACCGCGTTATCTCCAGACCTAGCATGCCATAGCGTGTTATCTCCAGACCTAGCATGCCATAGCGTGTTATCTCCAGACCTAGCGTGCCATAGCGTGTTATCTCCGGACCTAGCATGCCATAGCGTGTTATCTCCGGACCTAGCATGCCATAGCGTGTTATCTCCAGACCTAGCATGCCATACCGCGTTATCTCCAGACCTAGCATGCCATAGCGTGTTATCTCCAGACCTAGCATGCCATAGCGTGTTATCTCCAGACCTAGCATGCCATAGCGTGTTATCTCCGGACCTAGCATGCCATACCGCGTTATCTCCAGACCTAGCATGCCATACCGCGTTATCTCCCGACCTAGACCACATTTGGCACGATAATAGGTATGAAAGTATTATAACGGTGGTGTTTTTATATCCATAAATACACGTTGAAAGGCTGTCCTCGGGATGTTAGAGCAGAGGCTGTTCCGTGAAAAAAAAACAGACGTCTTCAGCTTCATTTACCATCAGACATGCGGACCATCTCTCTCTCTGTCTCTCTCTCTCTCTCTCTCTCTCTCTGTCTCTCTCTCTCTCCCCCTCTCTCTCTCTGTCGCTGTCTCTCTCCTCTCTCTCTCTCTCTCTCTCTCTCTCTCTATTGATTAGTAATGATTGAACAGAAACTGCTCCGTCTTACCTGGATACAGAACAGCAGATATAAAACGCAAGGCACCGATGAGATCATGGTATCTCTACTGTTGTTCAACTGAAGGGAGTCGATCGGGCTTCTGTTCTCAGGGCTCGCCGGAGATTTGCACATCCAGACAATGGCGAATTTTCTGCGCCATCAGACCATCGAGCGATCCTCTCTCTCTCTCTCTCTCTCTCTCTCTCTCTCTCTCCGCCGAACCTGGGAGCACAATAGTCTCCGCTCTCCTCCGCGACCACCCGGTCCTCCCTAAACGTGCGTTAAGATCATCCACTTGGTGCCGTTCCTTGTGTCACACCGCCCCGATATGGGCCATATCTGAAACGTAGGGTGTCGATTTTTCAACAGCCGTCCGAACAGCCGCGATGTGTCGGCGAAATGGATGGAGGGAGTAACGCTGCAGTGGCCATCATTTCTTTAAGGGACGAAACGAACAGAGGCAGACTGATCCTACAAAACGGAAGGAGAGCAGAGACAGAGGCTGCATTCCCCTCTCTCTCTCTCTCTCTCTCTCTCTCTCTCTCTCTCTCTCTCTCCAACGCCCCGCCCTGATCTGTACAGAGGGAGGCTGGGACGGCACCAGCTAGACTACTATCATCAGATAGAAGGATGAATGGAGAGAGGGAGGGAGGGAGGCTGGAACAGCACCAGCTAGACTACTATCATCAGATAGAAGGATGGAGAGAGGGAGGCTGGAACAGCACCAGCTAGACTACTATCATCATCAGATAGAAGGATGAATGGAGAGAGGGAGGGAGACTGGAACAGCACCAGCTAGACTACTATCATCAGATAGAAGGATGGAGGGAGAGAGGGAGAGAGGGAGGCTGGAACAGCACCAGCTAGACTACTATCATCAGATAGAAGGATGAATGGAGAGAGGGAGGGAGACTGGAACAGCACCAGCTAGACTACTATCATCAGATAGAAGGATGGAGGGAGAGAGGGAGAGAGGGAGGCTGGAACAGCACCAGCTAGACTACTATCATCAGATAGAAGGATGGAGGGAGAGAGGGAGGCTGGAACAGCACCAGCTAGACTACTATCATCATCAGATAGAAGGATGAATGGAGAGAGGGAGGGAGACTGGAACAGCACCAGCTAGACTACTATCATCAGATAGAAGGATGAATGGAGGGAGGGAGGGAGACTGGAACAGCACCAGCTAGACTACTATCATCAGATAGAAGGATGAATGGAGGGAGGGAGGGAGACTGGAACAGCACCAGCTAGACTACTATCATCAGATAGAAGGATGAATGGAGGGAGGGAGGGAGGGAGGGAGGGAGGGAGGGAGGGAGGGAGGGAGTGGAGACGAGCTCTCCCTGCATTATCTCTGCTGACAGACTGCGTCTGTCCCTCTCTCAGATCAATATGTTTATCACTATAATAGGGTTACAACAGGTTAACAGGGTTTGGTAAGAGGCTATTGGACTATTGGCCCTAATTAAATCCTCCAACATTAACAGTGCTGTCACGTCCTGTCCAGTAATAGGAGTTATTGGTTATTATAGTTTGGTCAGGACGTGGCAGAGGGTGTTTGTTTTATATGGTTCGGGGGGTGTGTGTGTATGTAGAGGGGTGTTTGGTTTATGTATTCCGGGGTTTTTGTCATTGTTCTATGTTAGTGTATTTCTATGTTCTGTCTAGTCATTTCTATTTCTATGTTTTAGGTAATTGGGGTTGGGGCCGTCAATTGGAAGCAGCTGTCTATCGTTGCCTCTGATTGAAGGTCCTATAAATAGGACTGTGTTTGTCATGGGATTTGTTCTTTGCGTAGCTGTGTGTTGCCTGCAAGACTGTTTGTCGGCCGGTCGTCCCCGTCCCCCCCTGTTTTGTTTATAAGTGTTCTAATAGAGTTAATATGAGCACTCAACCCGCTGCGCCTTGGTCCGTCCACTACGACGAGCGCTACAAGTGTAAATTGAAATATTGTGTTAATTGAATTGAATGCCCCCTTCTTGGTGATAAGCCCATATTATATAACATGAATAGCCTACATTACAGTAGTCCTGCGCTCTTCTTTTCAGAAAGGGATGTCGAGGAAAAATTAAATCAGATTTATTTATTTATTTCACGGAACATCCCTGGGAATGAATGGAAAACGGTTTTGAAGACATTCGATCGGAATATCCACATGTCACATCCTGACCAGTAAAAGGGGTTATTTGTAATTGTAGTTTGGTCTGGGCGTGGCAGGGGGTGTTTGTAATTGTAGTTTGGTCTGGGTGTGGCAGGGGGTGTTTGTTTTGTGCTTTTTTTTTTTTTTGGGTTCTAGGGGATTTTGGTTCTAGTTTTTTATTTCTATGTTTCTTTTTCTATGTTTTGGCCGGGAATGGCTTCCAATCAGAGGCAGGTGTCTGTCGTTGTCTCTGATTGGAAGCCATACTTAGGCAGCCTGTTTTTCCTGTGTTTTTGTGGGTGGTTGTTTTCTGTATAGCCTGGGAGCCTTATGGAACTGTTTTCGTCGTCTGTTTATTTCGTTTTGAGTGTTTTTTCTAAATAAACAGGAAAGATGAGCACTATACCCGCTGCATTTTGGTCGCCGTTCATCGACGCCTGTGACACCACTCTTAAATAATCTCACATGAAGGAATCCTCTACAGAGTTTCTCTGTCTGTCATAACAGTTGGTTCATTTCCGTCGTCTGCCGTTATGTTCTGGATTAGATTCTAAAGGGGTGATGTCACGGTCGTCGTAGGGATCGGACCAAAACGCAGCAGGAACGGGTCTCGTAGGGATTGGACCAAAACGCAGCGGGAACGGGTCTCGTAGGGATCGGACCAAAACGCAGCGGGAACGGGTCTCGTAGGGATTGGACCAAAACGCAGCGGGAACGGGTGTCGTAGGGATCGGACCAAAACGCAGCGGGAACGGGTCTCGTAGGGATTGGACCAAAACGCAGCGGGAACGGGTCTCGTAGGGATTGGACCAAAACGCAGCGGGAACGGGTGTCGTAGGGATCGGACCAAAACGCAGCGGGAACGTGTCTCGTAGGGATTGGACCAAAACGCAGCGGGAACGGGTGTCGTAGGGATTGGACCAAAACGCAGCGGGAACGGGTGTCGTAGGGATCGGACCAAAACGCAGCGGGAACGGGTCTCGTAGGGATTGGACCAAAACGCAGCAGGAACGGGTCTCGTAGGGATTGGACCAAAACGCAGCGGGAACGGTCGTCGTAGGGATTGGACCAAAACGCAGAGGGAACGTGTGTCGTAGGGATTTGTAACGGCTGTCTTCTTCGTCAGACGAAACAGAGAAGTCATCGTCCAAGAAAGTGGACCAATACGCAGCGGAGTTAGTGTTCATCTTTGTATTTTTAATTACGTAAGAACACTATACAAAACAAACAAGAAAACCGACAGCCAAACAGTCCTGTCAGGTGCAAAACACTAAACAGAAATAATCCCCCACAAAACCCAAAGACAACACATGCTCCTTATGTGTGACTCCCAATCAACAACAACGAACTTCAGCTGTGCCTGATTGGGAGCCACACACACACGGCCCAAAACAAAGAAATACAAAACCTAGAAAAAACATAGAACGCCTACCCAATGTAACACCCTGGCCTAATCAAAATAAAGAACAAAAAAACCCTCTCTATGGCCAGGGCGTTACAGAATTGGACCAAAACGCAGAGGGAATGTGTATACTCATCTTCATTTTATTATTGAAGAAGGAAAACAAAAAATAAACACGTATACAAAAACAACAACAAAACAACACTAAACAGGAAATAACTACCCACAAAAGCCATAAAAAAAACATCCCCTCTTAAATAGGACCTTCAATTAGAAGCAACTAGGAGCAGCTGCTTCCTATTGAAGGTCCACCCAATAAACACCACATAGAAATAGACATACTAGAACTAACATAGAAATAGACTAACATAGAACATAGCCCAACAAATCCCGAAACACTCTAAACAAACACCCCCCTGCCACGCCCTGACCAAACTACAATAACCAATAACCCCTATTACTGGTCAGGACGTGACAGATGAAGAGGGATTTCCTGTCAGAAAATCCACCCTGTCGCTGGAATGTCCCGTTAAGCCTCCATCTTGATGTCTATCATAGTGTTTTTTTTAAAAAAGGACACAAATCATTTTGAGAGTATCCCTCCCCCCCAAAAAAAAATTATTCATAAAACCGTTTTAATTTCCATATGTATTTGGAATATAAAATGTTTCTTTGTTTGGGCTTCAGAAATGTGACCGAAAAAAAGTGCCTCAGGCCTTGAAAAAGACCGACTGTAACCGATTGAACGTATAAAGGGGACATCGGCATAAAGGGGACATCAGTATAAAGGGGACATCGGCATAAAGGGGACATCGGCATAAAGGGGACATCGGCATAAAGGGGACATCGGTATAAAGGGGACATCGGTATAAAGGGGACATCGGTATAAAGGGGACATCGGCATAAAGGGGACATCGGTATAAAGGGGACATCGGCATAAAGGGGACATCGGCATAAAGGGGACATCGGTATAAAGGGGACATCAGTATAAAGGGGACATCGGCATAAAGGGGACATCGGCATAAAGGGGACATCGGCATAAAGGGGACATCGGTATAAAGGGGACATCGGTATAAAGGGGACATCGGTATAAAGGGGACATCGGCATAAAGGGGACATCGGTATAAAGGGGACATCGGCATAAAGGGGACATCGGCATAAAGGGGACATCGGTATAAAGGGGACATCGGCATAAAGGGGACATCGGTATAAAGGGGACATCGGTATAAAGGGGACATCGGTATAAAGGGGACATCGGTATAAAGGGGACATCGGTATAAAGGGGACATCGGCATAAAGGGGACATCGGTATAAAGGGGACATCGGTATTAAGGGGACATCGGCATAAAGGGGACATCGGCATAAAGGGGACATCGGCATAAAGGGGACATCGGCATAAAGGGGACATCGGTATAAAGGGGACATCGGTATAAAGGGGACATCGGCATAAAGGGGACATCGGTATAAAGGGGACATCGGTATAAAGGGGACATCGGTATAAAGGGGACATCGGTATAAAGGGGACATCGGTATAAAGGGGACATCGGTATAAAGGGGACATCGGCATAAAGGGGACATCGGTATAAAGGGGACATCGGTATAAAGGGGACATCGGTATAAAGGGGACATCGGTATTAAGGGGACATCGGCATAAAGGGGACATCGGCATAAAGGGGACATCGGCATAAAGGGGACATCGGCATAAAGGGGACATCGGCATAAAGGGGACATCGGCATAAAGGGGACATCGGCATAAAGGGGACATCGGCATAAAGGGGACATCGGCATAAAGGGGACATCGGCATAAAGGGGACATCGGCAATAAAGGGGACATCGGCATAAAGGGGGACATCGGCATAAAGGGGACATCGGCATAAAGGGGACATCGGCATAAAGGGACATCGGCAATAAAGGGGACATCGGCATAAAGGGGACATCGGCATAAAGGGGACATCGCATAAAGGGGACATCGGCATAAAAGGGGACATCGGCATAAAGGGGACATCGGCATAAAGGGGACATCGGCATAAAGGGGACATCGGCATAAAGGGGACATCGGCATAAAGGGGACATCGGCATAAAGGGGACATCGGCATAAAGGGGACATCGGCATAAAGGGGACATCGGCATAAAGGGGACATCGGCATAAAGGGGACATCGGCATAAAGGGGACATCGGCAATAAAGGGGACATCGGCATAAAGGGGACATCGGCATAAAGGGGACATCGGCATAAAGGGGACATCGGCATAAAGGGGACATCGGCATAAAGGGGACATCGGCATAAAGGGGACATCGGCATAAGGGGACATCGGCATAAAGGGGACATCGGCATAAAGGGGACATCGGCATAAAGGGGACATCGGCATAAAGGGGACATCGGCATAAAGGGGACATCGGCATAAAGGGGACATCGGCATAAAGGGGACATCGGTATAAAGGGGACATCGGTATAAAGGGGACATCGGTATAAAGGGGACATCGGTATAAAGGGGACATCGGTATAAAGGGGACATCGGTATAAAGGGGACATCGGCATAAAGGGGACATCGGCATAAAGGGGACATCGGCATAAAGGGGACATCGGCATAAAGGGGACATCGGCATAAAGGGGACATCGGCATAAAGGGGACATCGGCATAAAGGGGACATCGGCATAAAGGGGACATCGGCATAAAGGGGACATCGGCATAAAGGGGACATCGGCATAAAGGGGACATCGGCATAAAGGGGACATCGGTATAAAGGGGACATCGGCATAAAGGGGACATCGGCATAAAGGGGACATCGGTATAAAGGGGACATCGGTATAAAGGGGACATCGGCATAAAGGGGACATCGGCATAAAGGGGACATCGGCATAAAGGGGACATCGGCGAACAAATACCGTGTTCAAGGCTACAACCGCGCCAGTACGATGAGAAGGGCTTAAACTCAGGCGTTCAAAAGCGCCAATCAGACCGAGAGACCAATGCTTCAGATCATTAGGAGTTTCAGTTTAGAAAACAATCTCTATGCAGAAGCGACAGATACAGGGATGATAAAAAAAAACTGCTTGATCGCCGTAGCAACATCAGGGGAAACTAGGAAGAAGGGAGTGGTGCTTGAAATACAGAAGTTCTGTAACATGTTTCATTGAGCCTCTCATTGTCTTTAATTGCTGGCCTCAACACTTTACGGAAATAGATTACCTGTACAGGAAGCTCTGTGAGCAGGTCGTCTGCGTACTGGACAGGTTGAATGAATACATCTCTTGATGCTCCTGGACACATCATCAGTGACACACCTAAGAAGTGGCACACAAGGCTGAGACCTGCTGAACTGTATCAGACAACTTTTTTGCTATTGTACCTAACATTTTACCTAACATTTTAAACATTTTAACAGTTTACAACAAAGGAGTTTTTTTTTTTCCGGGAACGTGTCAAATCAAATCAAATCAAATCAAAATGTATTTATATAGCCCTTCGTACATCAGCTGAAATCTCAAAGTGCTGTACAGAAACCCAGCCTAAAACCCCAAACAGCAAGCAATGCATGTGAAAGAAGCACGGTGGCTGGGAAAAACTCCCTAGGAAAAACTCCTGAGAAAGGCCAAAAACCTAGGAAGAAACCTAGAGAGGAACCAGGCTATGAGGGGTGGCCAGTCCTCTTCTGGCTGTGCCGGGTGGATATTATAACAGAACATGGTCAAGATGTTAAAATGTTCGTAAATGACCAGCATGGTCAAATAATAATAATCAAAGTAATTGTCGAGGGTGCAACAAGCACGTCCGGTGAACAGGTCAGGGTTCCGTAGCCGCAGGCAGAACAGTTGAAACTGGAGCAGCAGCATGGCCAGGTGGACTGGGGACAGCAAGGAGTCATCATGCCAGGTAGTCCTGAGGCATGGTCCTAGGGCTCAGGTCCTCCGAGAGAAAGAAAGAAAGAGAGAAAGAGAGAATTAGAGAGAGCATATTTACATTCACACAGGACACCGGATAAGACAAGAGAATACTCCAGATGTAACAGACTGACCCTAGCCCCCCGACACATAAACTACTGCAGCATAAATACTGGAGGCTGAGACAGGAGGGATCAGAAGACACTGTGGCCCCATCCGATGATACCCCCGGACAGGGCCAAACAGGCAGGATATAACCCCACCCACTTTGCCAAAGCACAGCCCCCACACCACTAGAGGGATATCTACAACCACCAACTTACCGTCCGAAGACAAGGCCGAGTATAGCCCACAAAGATGTCCGCCACGGCACAACCCAAGGGGGGGCGCCAACCCAGGCAGGAAGACCACGTCAGTGGCTCAACCTACTCAAGTGACGCACCCCTCCCATGGACGGCATGGAAGAACACCAGTAAGTCAGTGACTCAGCCCCTGTAAAAGGGTTAGAGGCAGAGAATCCCAGTGGGAAGAGGGGAACCGACAAGGCAGAGACAGCAAGGGCGGTTCGTTGCTCCAGCCTTTCCTTTCACCTTCACACTCCTGGGCCAGACTATACTTAATCATAGGACCTACTGAAGAGATAAGTCTTCAGTAAAGACTTAAAGGTTGAGACTGAGTCTGCGTCTCTCACATGGGTAGGCAGACCATTCCATAAAAATGGAGCTCTATAGGAGAAAGCCCTACCTCCAGCCGTTTGCTTAGAAATTCTAGGGACAATTAGGAGGCCTGCGTCTTGTGACCGTAGCGTACGTGTAGGTATGTACGGCAGGACCAAATCGGAAAGATAGGTAGGAGCAAGCCCATGTAATGCTTTGTAGGTTAGCAGTAAAACCTTGAAATCAGCCCTTGCCTTAACAGGAAGCCAGTGTAGGGAGGCTAGCACTGGAGTAATATGATCAAATTTTTTGGTTCTAGTCAGGATTCTAGCAGCCGTATTTAGCACTAACTGAAGTTTGTTTAGTGCTTTATCCGGGTAGCCGGAAAGTAGAGCATTGCAGTAGTCGAGCCTAGAAGTAACAAAAGCATGGATTAATTTTTCTGCGTCATTTTTGGACAGAAAGTTTCTGATTTTTGCAATGTTACGTAAATGGAAAAAAGCTGTCCTTGAAGCAGTCTTGATATGTTCTTCAAAAGAGAGATCAGGGTCCAGAGTAACGCCGAGGTCCTTCACAGTTTTATTTGAGACGACTGTACAACCATCCAGATTAATTGTCAGATTCAAAACAGTGTCTCCGGTAAAACATGTACTTTGCCATGATTGTCAGTTATGTAGCTGCTCTACTGATAATCTCAGTGCGTCCTTGCTGGGATGACACAAATCTACTGCCGGAGAATATCTACACCAAACACATTGGTTCACCGATCCACCGGAGCGGACTATACACAGCATACCATAATGTTCTGAATAATGGCCAAGTCTACCTCGCTCCCTATTCCACTGAACCGCTTAGGCGTGACAAACACAAGTCCAACATTTATCGGAAACTGTTAAACTACCTGTTCACTACCCTGCTGCTCTCCGGGGATGTGCAACTTAATCCTGGGCCTAACATCACCGAGCCAGCGATACTCACCGGAGTGGAAAGCAGGGGGTGGCCTCGTCCACAGATCATCGCCGCTGTGGAAGTGGGTGAGTGCTATCGTCCCATGGTTTCTCTCGATTCACCCGGCTCCAGGATAGATTTTAACTCTTCAAACATACCCAAGCCGCTATATGCAATCCCTGACTTTGCTTCTGGTACGCAAGTCGTTTTAATTAGTTCCCCACATCCAGTGCAAGCGGGAGGGATTGTTGGTTCCGCTACCGAACTGCCCCTAATCAAAACGAAACAAAACGGCCTAAACCCAGCTGTCAGAAAACACAGAAAATTTAACTTTTTTCAATGTGTCAATCACTCTCGAGTCATCTGGGACCCACGGGCTAAGCCCAAGGGACTACTAGGAGGGCACTTGAACATTCGTAGTGTCATTCCAAAAAGTGATCAAATTCAACATCTACTCACAGACTCCAACCTTGACTTCCTCTGCCTCTCAGAGACATGGCTCCATAAAAACTCTCCATGTGCTGCTTTGATTGTGCCTGGCTACAATGTTTTCAGGAGAGACAGGATTGAAGGAAGAGGAGGGGGTCTGATGATTTACATTAAAGAACATATCCGATGTAAACAAATTGAGTGGTCATGTGATAATGAACTAGAATGTATTGGCCTGAACGTTACACTGTCTCCCCAAATGTCTTTTACCCTTATTGGAATGTATAGACCACCTTCCACCAAAAGTGTGTTTTTTTATCAGTTTAATAACATGCTTAGGGAATGTGATTTTGGGAAGGAGGTCATCTTAATGGGAGATTTTAATATTAATTATGAAGACAAGGCTTGTAGGAAAACCCTCAAACGGATCACTAATACCTTTGACCTTACACAGCTCGTTAAAGGGCCAACCAGGGTGACTTGTTGCTCTAAAACACAGATTGATTTGGTGTTCAGTAATAAACCAGAGAGAGTGACTAAATCATTCAATATGGTTACTGGGCTGTCTGATCATAATTTGACACTTATAGCCAGAAAGTTGTCTAAGATCAGGTTTAAGCTCTCTACTGTTAGAAAGCCGGATCAACTAAGAATACCTAAGAGTGAATTAAACTATTTTGAAAACGCAATTAATGGAATTAACTGGAATGATCTCTTGTCCTATACAGACGTGGAAGCTGATAGTGAGGTTTTTCTATCCACAATCCAGGCTACAATAAATGGTTTCCTAAAGAAAATCAAATCCAAACCTGGCCAAAAGAGCACTCTTCCTTGGCTAAATGGAGAAATTTGGAAATTGATGAAAGAACGAGATTATGCTCTAAAACAGCCCTAAAATCCAAATTAGAGCATGACAGACGTAGGTTTAACATGTTGAGAAATAAGGTGATGAAAGAAATCAGACAGGCCAAGGCAAACTTTTTTATTAACATAATTGGTGAGGCAAAGGGAAATTCAAAATTGATCTGGGAGAATCTAAAAAAGTTAACAGGGAAAGACCATAGTAACACTGCAAAAAGACTAGAAATCCTGGTGAATAACAATCTAACACAGGATGCAGTCGAAATAGCAATAGCCTTCAATTCCTACTTTATTGACTCTGTCAAGGTACTGACACAGAACCCCTCCACTGGTTTATTGGGCTCAGTGCTAGTGAATGATGCTCAACCTGTCTTCATCATAAGGGAGGTTTCTGAGTCAAAGGTGAACAAGGTGATTAGCTCACTAAAGAACTCTAAATCCAAAGATGTGTTTGGGCTGGACTCTACCTTTCTTAAAAACTACAAAGAGTCACTCATTGGCCCCATTACTAAGGTCACCAACACATCTATTGGTCTGGGGGTGTTTCCAAGGGTATGGAAGTCAGCCATAATAACGGCCATCTTTAAATCGGGCGACCCTGCTGACGTGAGTAACTACAGGCCCATTAGTATACTACCTGTAGTGTCGAAGGTTGTTGAAAAGTGTGTAGCAGAACAACTGATTTCCCACCTCAACAACAGCCCCTTCACATTACACTCCATGCAGTTTGGCTTCAGAGCGAAACACTCCACAGAAACGGCCAACTGCTTTCTTCTGGAAAATGTGAAGTCCAAGATGGACAAAGGGGGCGTTGTTGGGGCTGTGTTACTGGACCTAAGGAAGGCTTTCGATACTGTTAACCATGAGATTCTCATCACAAAATTGTCCAAGTTCAACTTTTCCCCCGATGCCTTGAGATGGATGAAATCATACCTTGAAGGCAGAACTCAGTGTGTCAGAGTGAGCAATGAGCTGTCGCCCACTCTTAGCTATGATGTGGGCGTGCCCCAAGGGTCAATACTGGGGCCCCTCTTGTTCAGCCTGTACATTAATGATCTGCCTTCCGTCTGCACTGGGTCTGAAGTTCAAATGTATGCAGATGATACAGTGATATATGTGCATGCAAAGAGCAAACAACAAGCTGCACAAGAACTCACTACTGTAATGGTCCAGGTTACAAAGTGGCTCAGTGACTCGTGTTTGCATCTCAATGTGAAAAAAACTGTTTGCATGTTCTTCACAAAGAGGGCAACAGATGCTACTGAGCCAGATGTCTATGTGTCAGGGGAGAAGCTCCAGGTGGTATCTGATTTTAAGTACCTTGGAATCATACTTGATTCCAACCTCTCTTTTAAAAAGCATGTGAAAAAGGTAATTCAAATAACCAAATTCAACCTAGCTAATTTCCGATTTATACGAAATTGTTTGACCACAGAGGTAGCAAGACTGTACTTCAAATCGATGATACTCCCCCACTTAACATACTGCTTGACTAGTTGGACCCAAGCTTGCCATACAACATTAAAACCTATTCAGTCTGTCTACAAACAGGCTCTCAAAGTGCTCGATAGGAAGCCCAATAGCCATCATCACTGTTACATCCTCAGAAAGCATGAGCTCCTGAGTTGGGAAAATCTGGTGCAATACACCGACGCATGTCTTGTATTCCAGATCCTAAATGGCCTAGCTCCCCCTCCACTCAGTACTTTTGTTAAACAGAAAATCCAAACATATGGCAGCAGATCCACAAGGTCTGCCATGAGAGGTGACTGTATAGTTCCCTTAAGGAAAAGCACCTTTAGTAAATCCGCTTTCTCTGTGAGAGCGTCCCATGTCTGGAATACACTGCCATCAGACACACATAACTGCACCACATATCACACTTTCACAAAATGCATGAAGACATGGCTAAAGGTCAATCAGATTTGTGAACATAATCCCTAGCTGTGTATTGCCGCTTTCCATGTTGTCTGTTGTCTGTAGCTTGTGAGGTGCGGAAACACTTTGTTTTTATGGATTTTGTCTTGTTGCTTTTTGTTCTATGTTGCTCTGTCTGTATGCTACATCTTGCTTGTCCTATGTTGCTCTGTCTTTATGCTATGTCTTGCTTGTCCTATGTTACTCTGCGTGTGCTCACTGTTCTATGATTGTCTATATTGTAATTGTTTTTAATAACCTGCCCAGGGACTGCGGTTGAAAATTAGCCGGCTGGCTAAAACCGGCACTTTTACTGAAACGTTGATTAATGTGCACTGTCCCTGTAAAAATAAAATAAACTCAAACTCAAACCTGGGGTCATAGGGTGTTTTGAGTCTTACAACATCAGACGCCCTCGCCCAGGTGACCTACCCGAGGTTGATCAGACGCCCTCGCCCAGGTGACCCACCCGAGGTTGATCAGACGCCCTCGCCCAGGTGACCCACCCGAGGTCGATCAGAAGCCCTCGCCCAGGTGACCCACCCGAGGTTGATCAGACGCCCTCGCCCAGGTGACCCACCCGAGGTCGATCAGACGCCCTCGCCCAGGTGACCCACGCGAGGTTGATCAGACGCCCTCGCCCAGGTGACCCACCCGAGGTCGATCAGACGCCCTCGCCCAGGTGACCCACCCGAGGTCGATCAGACGCCCTCGCCCAGGTGACCCACGCGAGGTCGATCAGACGCCCTCGCCCAGGTGACCCACGCGAGGTTGGTCAGACGCCCTCGCCCAGGTGACCCACCCGAGGTCGATCAGACGCCCTCGCCCAGGTGACCCACCCGTGGTTGATCAGACGCCCTCGCCCAGGTGACCCACCCGAGGTTGATCAGACGCCCTCGCCCAGGTAACTCACCCGAGGTTGATCAGACACCGACTTGTGTCCAGGTGGCATTATGCTGCTCCCCATGGATCTCTTCTCTTGATCCAGGGCCATCTTGAGGCTTTTTCAGCTGCCTCGATGGTGTTGCTGATGGCTCTCCTCCTCTTCGCTCCATTGATGCCGAGTGTGTTGTAGGCTCTGTAGAGGGATCACCCAGCGAAACCGCTGTAGCCTACCTCGATAGGCATACCACCCTGCATACTACTGCTGGCTTGCTTCTGAAGCTAAGCAGGGTTGGTCCTGGTCAGTCCCTGGATGGGAGACCAGATGCTGCTGGAAGTGGTTTTGGAGGGCCAGTGGTCTAAAAAATTTCCCAATGCCCCAGGGCAGTGATTGGGGACATTGCCCTGTGTAGGGTGCTGTCTTTCGGATGGGACGTTAAACGGGTGTCCTGACTCTCTGAGGTCATTAAAGATCCCATGGTACTTATCGTAAGAGTAGGGGTGTTAACCCCTGGTGTCCTGGTTAAACTCCCAATCTGTCCCTCAAACCATCATGGTCACCTAATAATCCCCAGTTTCCAATTGGCTCATTCATCCCCCTCCTCTCCCCTGTAACTGTTCCCCAGGTCGTTGCTGTAAATGAGAATGTGTTTTCAGTCAACTTACCTGGTAAAATAACAGAAAAAGAAATATACCTAGCCTTCCAATCCTGCTTCTGGCAGTTGATGACCAGTCCCTCGTTCTTGGCCCTCTTCCTCCTGTACGCCTCCTCAAGACAATCTTCAGAAGGGACTGTCAGCTCCAGAATAATGATGGTCTTTGTGAACTCTGAGACCAGGGGTGATGTCTGGTCTCAGGGTTGTCTTGACCATGTGCTGCGGGAACTTCAGCTGCTTCTCCTGGTCTGCTGTCAGCTGCCAGTGCTGAGCAGTAGCTAGGATCCCTGCTGGTGGTTTGGATTTTGATCCTGGTTTCTCCAGCTCGGATGAAAGTGATCTTCTGACAGGTAGGCTGAGCTCGCTTACTCTTGCTGATTCCTGTGCAGATTGCTTCTGAATGGTCTTGAGAACCTGGTCATGGCACCAGCGATAACGGCCCCCTCCCAGAGCTTTAGGACAGCAGTTCAGGATGTGCTCCAGTGTCCCTCGCTTGGACTATACTGGGCATGCAGGAGTTTCCACTTTGCCCCCCAGCAGAACAGGTTTGGTGAGCTGGGTAGAACATCATACACCGCCTGGATCGGGAACTTAATGCAGTGTGGTTCCGACCTGTCAGAGGTCAGTCCACAAGACTTTCCTGTTCACCGCCTGGATCAGGAACTTAATGCAGTGTGGTTCCGCCTGCCAGAGGTCAGTCCACAAGACTTTCCTGTTCACCGCCTGGATCAGGAACTTAATGCAGTGTGGTTCCGACCTGCCAGAGGTCAGTCCACAAGACTTTCCTGTTCACCGCCTGGATCGGGAACTTAATGCAGTGTGGTTCCGACCTGGCAGAGGTCAGTCCACAAGACTTTCCTGTTCACCGCCTGGATCGGGAACTTAATGCAGTGTGGTTCTGACCTGGCAGAGGTCAGTCCACAAGACTTTCCTGTTCACCGCCTGGATCGGGAACTTAATGCAGTGTGGTTCCGCCTGCCAGAGGTCAGTCCACAAGACTTTCCTGTTCACCGCCTGGATCGGGAACTTAATGCAGTGTGGTTCCGACCTGCCAGAGGTCAGTCCACAAGACTTTCCTGTTTACCGCCTGGATCGGGAACTTAATGCAGTGTGGTTCCGACCTGCCAGAGGTCAGTCCACAAGACTTTCCTGTTCACCGCCTGGATCGGGAACTTAATGCAGTGTTCTTCCGACCTGCCAGAGGTCAGTCCACAAGACTTTCCTGTTCACCGCCTGGATCAGGAACTTAATGCAGTGTGGTTCCGCCTGCCAGAGGTCAGTCCACAAGACTTTCCTGTTCACCGCCTGGATCAGGAACTTAATGCAGTGTGGTTCCGCCTGCCAGAGGTCAGTCCACAAGACTTTCCTGTTCACCGCCTGGATCAGGAACTTAATGCAGTGTGGTTCCGCCTGCCAGAGGTCAGTCCACAAGACTTTCCTGTCCACCGCCTGGATCAGGAACTTAATGCAGTGTGGTTCCGACCTGCCAGAGGTCAGTCCACAAGACTTTCCTGTTCACCGCCTGTATCAGGAACTTAATGCAGTGTGGTTCCGCCTGCCAGAGGTCAGTCCACAAGACTTTCCTGTTCACCGCCTGGATCAGGAACTTAATGCAGTGTGGTTCCGACCTGGCAGAGGTCAGTCCACAAGACTTTCCTGTTCACCGCCTGGATCAGGAACTTAATGCAGTGTGGTTCCGACCTGGCAGAGGTCAGTCCACAAGACTTTCCTGTTCACCGCCTGGATCAGGAACTTAATGCAGTGTGGTTCCGCCTGCCAGAGGTCAGTCCACAAGACTTTCCTGTTCACCGCCTGGATCGGGAACTTAATGCAGTGTGGTTCCGACCTGCCAGAGGTCAGTCCACAAGACTTTCCTGTTCACCGACTGGATCGGGAACTTAATGCAGTGTGGTTCCGACCTGCCAGAGGTCAGTCCACAAGACTTTCCTGTTCACCGCCTGTATCAGGAACTTAATGCAGTGTGGTTCCGCCTGCCAGAGGTCAGTCCACAAGACTTTCCTGTTCACCGCCTGGATCAGGAACTTAATGCAGTGTGGTTCCGCCTGCCAGAGGTCAGTCCACAAGACTTTCCTGTTCACCGCCTGGATCAGGAACTTAATGCAGTGTGGTTCTGCCTGCCAGAGGTCAGTCCACAAAACTTTCCTGTCCACCGCCTGGATCTGGAACTTAATGCAGTGTGGTTCCGACCTGCCAGAGGTCAGTCCACAAGACTTTCCTGTCCACCGCCTGGATCAGGAAGTTAATGCAGTGTGGTTCCGACCTGCCAGAGGTCAGTCCACAAGACTTTCCTGTTCACCGCCTGGATCAGGAACTTAATGCAGTGTGGTTCCGCCTGCCAGAGGTCAGTCCACAAGACTTTCCTGTTCACCGCCTGGATCAGGAACTTAATGCAGTGTGGTTCCGACCTGGCAGAGGTCAGTCCACAAGACTTTCCTGTTCACCGCCTGGATCAGGAACTTAATGCAGTGTGGTTCCGACCTGGCAGAGGTCAGTCCACAAGACTTTCCTGTTCACCGCCTGGATCGGGAACTTAATGCAGTGTGGTTCCGCCTGCCAGAGGTCAGTCCACAAGACTTTCCTGTTCACCGCCTGGATCAGGAACTTAATGCAGTGTGGTTCCGACCTTCCAGAGGTCAGTCCACAAGACTTTCCTGTTCACCGCCTGGATCGGGAACTTAATGCAGTATTCTTCCGACCTGCCAGAGGTCAGTCCACAAGACTTTCCTGTTCACCGCCTGGATCAGGAACTTAATGCAGTGTGGTTCCGCCTGCCAGAGGTCAGTCCACAAGACTTTCCTGTTCACCGCCTGGATCGGGAACTTAATGCAGTGTGGTTCCGCCTGCCAGAGGTCAGTCCACAAGACTTTCCTGTTCACCGCCTGGATCGGGAACTTAATGCAGTGTGGTTCCGCCTGCCAGAGGTCAGTCCACAAGACTTTCCTGTTCACCGCCTGGATCAGGAACTTAATGCAGTGTGGTTCCGCCTGCCAGAGGTCAGTCCACAAGACTTTCCTGTTCACCGCCTGGATCGGGAACTTAATGCAGTGTGGTTCCGACCTGCCAGAGGTCAGTCCACAAGACTTTCCTGTCCACCGCCTGGATCGGGAACTTAATGCAGTGTGGTTCCGACCTGCCAGAGGTCAGTCCACAAGACTTTCCTGTTCACCGCCTGGATCGGGAACTTAATGCAGTGTGGTTCCGACCTGCCAGAGGTCAGTCCACAAGACTTTCCTGTCCACCGCCTGGATCGGGAACTTAATGCAGTGTGGTTCCGACCTGCCAGAGGTCAGTCCACAAGACTTTCCTGTTCACCGCCTGGATCAGGAACTTAATGGAGTGTGGTTCCGCCTGCTAGAGGTCAGTCCACAAGACTTTCCTGTTCACCGCCTGGATCAGGAACTTAATGCAGTGTGGTTCCGCCTGCCAGAGGTCAGTCCACAAGATTTTCCTGTTCACCGCCTGGATCAGGAACTTAATGCAGTGTGGTTCCGCCTGCCAGAGGTCAGTCCACAAGATTTTCCTGTTCACCGCCTGGATCAGGAACTTAATGCAGTGTGGTTCCGCCTGCCAGAGGTCAGTCCACAAGATTTTCCTGTTCACCGCCTGGATCAGGAACTTAATGCAGTGTGGTTCTGACCTGCCAGAGGTCAGTCCACAAGACTTTCCTGTCCTTTGTGTGCTCTCACCTCGTCCAGGCACCTTGCTGTCTCATTCCCACTGCTCTGCTGGACCTCTCATCTTCCACAGCTGCTCTCACCACCACCTGACCAAGCTTGCGTGTCTCCTTCCCCTTGACAGTGTCGTACCAGGGTGTTGGACAAGGTTCTCAGACCATCTTTTCGCCGGGTCACTGCTCCCACCAGGATACTGTGGCACAGCCAAGACTCAGCCTGCAGCACGGCCTCCTCTGCTCTCCATTTCCTCCCGGTCTTGACCACTATCACCCCTTGGGTCACCTTTGGGTTGCTCCACTCCCTGTATTGACCACTATCACCCATTGGGCCACCTTTGGGTCGCTCCACTCCCTGTATTGACCACTCTCCAAGTTCTCCACTGTGGAGAAACGTACTTCGTAGATGAGCAGAGGTCAGAGTATCCTCGGGAGGATGCCTTGCGGATACATCCACGCCTTTGACTTGTCGGGCAGTCCTGACCAGTCAACCACTCTCAGCCAGTTCTCCAGCTCCGCTCTCAGCCAGTTCTCCAGCTCCGCTCTCAGCCAGTTCTCCAGCTCCGCTCTCAGCCAGTTCTCCAGCTCCGCTCTCAGCCAGTTCTCCAGCTCCTGACTGGTCAACCGACCATATACCCTTATGGGTGATTGAAAGATGAATTTAGGACCACCCACTGGTAGGATGTAGTAATGCTGTAAAGTTGGTTGCCACCCACCATATTAAGTCCAGAATAAGAAGAAGAAGCCTGAAGGAAGGAGGAGAGATGATGAGAAACTAATCTGCCTCACCGTTTTATCTGTGGATTAATTGTCGGCGTTGAGGACCTTGTGCATTTCAGGTAAAATAACAACCCAATGTTTATAATCACAGGACAAATGAGCTAGCAACATAAAGCTAGGTAGCTAAATTACCATAAATGTTTATTGCTTTTCGACCTGTCCTCAAATGAATATAATTAGTTCAGAGTTTGTTATGATATTTTAACCTGTGTGTCCTGGTCGTGCTGGTGTGGGGGGTATAAAATCAACCTGTGTGTCCTGGTCGTGCTGGTGTGGGGGTATAAAATCAACCTGTGTGTCCTGGTCGTGCTGGTTTGGGGGGTATAAAATCAACCTGTGTGTCCTGGTCGTGCTGGTGTGGGGGGTATAAAATCAACCTGTGTGTCCTGGTCGTGCTGGTGTGGGGGTATAAAATCAACCTGTGTGTCCTGGTCGTGCTGGTGTGGGGGGTATAAAATCAACCTGTGTGTCCTGGTCGTGCTGGTGTGGGGGTATAAAATCAACCTGTGTGTCCTGGTCGTGCTGGTTTGGGGGGTATAAAATCAACCTGTGTGTCCTGGTCGTGCTGGTGTGGGGGGTATAAAATCAACCTGTGTGTCCTGGTCGTGCTGGTGTGGGGGTATAAAATCAACCTGTGTGTCCTGGTCGTGCTGGTGTGGGGGTATAAAATCAACCTGTGTGTCCTGGTCGTGCTGGTGTGGGGGTATAAAATCAACCTGTGTGTCCTGGTCGTGCTGGTGTGGGGGTATAAAATCAACCTGTGTGTCCTGGTCGTGCTGGTGTGGGGGTATAAAATCAACCTGTGTGTCCTGGTCGTGCTGGTGTGGGGGTATAAAATCAACCTGTGTGTCCTGGTTGTGCTGGTGTGGGGGGTATAAAATCAACCTGTTGTTTACGTAAGCATGTGACAAATAAAAGTTGACTTGGAAACAGACTGCTCAGGCCCAGGGCTGGTCAGGTGGTTCCCTCTAGTGTCGAAACAATATCATGACAGTTGAGGAAGAAGACAACAGCGTAAATAAACCTCCCTCATCTCACACCTCCCATTCCAGTCATCTGTCCCCTGGATGAACTCTTTATAAATCACACACACACACTCAGTCTCTCTCAGCACACACACACACACACACACTCAGTCTCTCTCAGCACACACACACACACACACACACACAGACACACACACACTCAGTCTCTCTCAGCCCACACACACACACACACACACACACACACTCACTCTCAGTCTCAGTCTCTCTCCCGCGGCGCTCCCCAGAGCAGACAACAACTTTGCTTCATGGCGGCGAGTCTCACCGGACACAGGATCCAACCGTGATATGTGATCTCACAGGACGGGAGCAAACCGGGCTGTGATCTCACCGGACAGGAGCGAGCTGCGGAGGAATCTACGATGTAGGTTACGTTTTTACCGGAGTTGTTTTGCTTCGTGATAGAACAGTTTTGACTGGGCTGAACGGGAACTGTGACCACTAGGTTACTGCTGGATGAATGACCACTAGGTTACTTGACCACTAGGTTACTGCTGGATGAATGACCACTAGGTTACTGCTGGATGAATGACCACTAGGTTACTGCTGGATGAATAACCACTAGGTTACTGCTGGATGAATGACCACTAGGTTACTGCTGGATGAATGACCACTAGGTTACTGCTGGATGAATGACCACTAGGTTACTGCTGGATGAATGACCACTAGGTTACTGCTGGATGAATGACCACTAGGTTACTGCTGGATGAATGACCACTAGGTTACTGCTGGATGAATGACCACTAGGTTACTGCTGGATGAATGACCACTAGGTTACCGCTGGATGGATGACCACTAGGTTACTGCTGGATGAATGACCACTAGGTTACTGCTGGATGAATGACCACTAGGTTACTGTTGGATGAATGACCACTAGGTTACTGCTGGATGACCACTAGGTTACTGCTGGATGAATGACCACTAGGTTACCGCTGGATGAATGACCACTAGGTTACCGCTGGATGAATGACCACTAGGTTACTGCTGGATGAATGACCACTAGGTTACTGCTGGATGAATGACCACTAGGTTACTGCTGGATGAATGACCACTAGGTTACTGCTGGATGACCACTAGGTTACAGCTGGATGAATGACCACTAGGTTACTGCTGGATGAATGACCACTAGGTTACTGCTGGATGAATGACCACTAGGTTACTGCTGGATGAATGACCACTAGGTTACTGCTGGATGAATGACCACTAGGTTACAGCTGGATGAATGACCACTAGGTTACTGCTGGATGAATGACCACTAGGTTACTGCTGGATGAATGACCACTAGGTTACTGCTGGATGAATGACCACTAGGTTACTGCTGGATGAATGACCACTAGGTTACTGCTGGATGAATGACCACTAGGTTACTGCTGGATGAATGACCACTAGGTTACTGCTGGATGAATGACCACTAGGTTACTGCTGGATGAATGACCACTAGGTTACTGCTGGATGAATGACCACTAGGTTACTGCTGGATGAATGACCACTAGGTTACTGCTGGATGAATGACCACTAGGTTACTGTTGGATGAATGACCACTAGGTTACTGCTGGATGACCACTAGGTTACTGCTGAATGAATGACCACTAGGTTACTGTTGGATGAATGACCACTAGGTTACTGTTGGATGAATGACCACTAGGTTACTGCTGGATGAATGACCACTAGGTTACTGCTGGATGAATGACCACTAGGTTACTGCTGGATGAATGACCACTAGGTTACTGCTGGATGAATGACCACTAGGTTACTGCTGGATGAATGACCACTAGGTTACTGCTGGATGAATGACCACTAGGTTACAGCTGGATGAATGACCACTAGGTTACTGCTGGATGAATGACCACTAGGTTACTGCTGGATGACCACTAGGTTACTGCTGGATGAATGACCACTAGGTTACTGGTGGATGAATGACCACTAGGTTATTGCTGGATGAATGACCACTAGGTTACTGCTGGATGAATGACCACTAGGTTACTGCTGGATGAATGACCACTAGGTTACTGTTGGATGAATGACCACTAGGTTACTGCTGGATGAATGACCACTAGGTTACTGCTGGATGAATGACCACTAGGTTACTGTTGGATGAATGACCACTAGGTTACTGCTGGATGAATGACCACTAGGTTACAGCTGGATGAATGACCACTAGGTTACTGCTGGATGAATGACCACTAGGTTACTGCTGGATGAATGACCACTAGGATACTGCTGGATGAATGACCACTAGGTTACTGCTGGATGACCACTAGGTTACTGCTGGATGAATGACCACTAGGTTACTGCTGGATAAATGACCACTAGGTTACTGCTGAATGAATGACCACTAGGTTACTGCTGGATGAATGACCACTAGGTTACTGTTGGATGAATGACCACTAGGTTACTGTTGGATAAATGACCACTAGGTTACTGTTGGATGAATGACCACTAGGTTACTGTTGGATGAATGACCACTAAGTTACTGTTGGATGAATGACCACTAGGTTACTGCTGAATGAATGACCACTAGGTTACTGCTGGATGAATGACCACTAGGTTACTGCTGGATGAATGACCACTAGGTTACTGCTGGATGAATGACCACTAGGTTACTGCTGGATGAATGACCACTAGGTTACTGCTGGATGAATGACCACTAGGTTACTGCTGGATGAATGACCACTAGGTTACTGCTGGATGAATGACCACTAGGTTACTGCTGGATGAATGACCACTAGGTTACTGCTGGATGAATGACCACTAGGTTACTGCTGGATGAATGACCACTAGGTTACTGCTGGATGAATGACCACTAGGTTACTGCTGGATGAATGACCACTAGGTTACTGCTGAATGACCACTAGGTTACTGCTGGATGAATGACCACTAGGTTACCGCTAGATGAATGACCACTAGGTTACCGCTGGATGAATGACCACTAGGTTACCGCTGGATGAATGACAACTAGGTTACTGCTGGATGAATGATCACTAGGTTACCGCTGGATGAATGACCACTAGATTACTGCTGGATGAATGACCACTAGGTTACTGCTGGATGAATGACCACCAGGTTACTGCTGGATGAATGACCACTAGGTTACTGCTGGATGAATGACCACTAGGTTACTGCTGGATGAATGACCTCTAGGTTACTGCTGGATGGATGACCACTAGGTTACTGCTGGATGAATGACCACTAGGTTACTGCTGGATGAATGACCACTAGGTTACTGCTGGATGAATGACCACTAGGTTACTGCTGGATGAATGACCACTAGGTTACTGCTGGATGAATGACCACTAGGTTACTGCTGGATGAATGATCACTAGGTTACCGCTGGATGAATGACCACTAGATTACTGCTGGATGAATGACCACTAGGTTACTGATGAATGACCACTAGGTTACTGCTGGATGAATGACCACTAGGTTACTGCTGGATGAATGACCACTAGGTTACTGCTGGATGAATGACCACTAGGTTACTGCTGGATGAATGACCACTAGGTTACTGCTGGATGAATGACCACTAGGTTACTGCTGGATGAATGACCACTAGGGTACCGCTGGATGAATGATCACTAGGTTACCGCTGGATGAATGACCACTAGATTACTGCTGGATGAATGACCACTAGGTTACTGCTGGATGAATGACCACTAGATTACTGCTGGATGAATGACCACTAGGTTACTGCTGGATGAATGACCACCAGGTTACTGCTGGATGAATGACCACTAGGTTACTGCTGGATGAATGACCACTAGGTTACTGCTGGATGAATGACCACCAGGTTACTGCTGGATGAATGACCACTAGGTTACTGCTGGATGAATGACCACTAGGTTACTGCTGGATGAATGACCACTAGGTTACTGTTGGATGAATGACCACTAGGTTACTGCTGGATGAATGACCACTAGGTTACTGCTGGATGAATGACCACTAGGTTACTGCTGGATGAATGACCACTAGGTTACTGCTGGATGAATGACCACTAGGTTACTGCTGGATGAATGACCACTAGGTTACTGCTGGATGAATGACCACTAGGTTACTGCTGGATGAATAACCACTAGGTTACTGCTGGATGAATGACCACTAGGTTACTGCTGGATGAATGACCACTAGGTTACTGTTGGATGAATGACCACTAGGTTACTGCTGGATGAATGACCACTAGGTTACTGCTGGATGAATGACCACTAGGTTACTGCTGGATGAATGACCACTAGGTTACTGTTGGATGGATGACCACTAGGTTACTGCTGGATGAATGACCACTAGGGTACCGCTGGATGAATGATCACTAGGTTACCGCTGGATGAATGACCACTAGGTTACTGCTGGATGAATGACCACTAGGTTACTGCTGGATGAATGACCACTAGGTTACTGTTGGATGGATGACCACTAGGTTACTGCTGGATGAATGACCACTAGGTTACTGCTGGATGAATGACCACTAGGTTACTGTTGGATGAATGACCACTAGGTTACTGCTGGATGAATGACCACCAGGTTACTGATGAATGACCACTAGGTTACTGCTGGATGAATGACCACTAGGTTACTGCTGGATGAATGACCACCAGGTTACTGATGAATAACCACTAGGTTACTGCTGGATGAATGACCACTAGGTTACTGCTGGATGAATGACCACTAGGTTACTGTTGGATGAATGACCACTAGGTTACTGCTGGATGAATGACCACTAGGTTACTGCTGGATGAATGACCACTAGGTTACTGCTGGATGAATGACCACTAGGTTACTGCTGGATGAATGACCACTAGGTTACTGTTGGATGAATGACCACTAGGATACAGCTGGATGAATGACCACAGTCATGTTTTGGTAGAATTTTGAGTTGTTGACATTTTTGTCCATGTTGTAATTGATTATGATAACGATATTGTCGTACAAGTGCAACTCACGCTGGAAAAATTCCATGTTATGAAACTATTGAAATGAATCTTTGAATATATCCTATTAGAATATTACCCAATAACTGCAGCTCAGATGAGATTAAAAACTCTATCAGTCCTGTGTAATTCCATAGCCATTTACATTTACATTTACGTCATTTAGCAGACGCTCTTATCCAGAGCGACTTACTAATTGGTGCATTCACCTTATGATATCCAGTGGAACAACCACTTTACAATAGTACATCTATATCTTTTTTGGGGGGGGGGGTTAGAAGGATTACTTTATCATATCCCAGGTATTACTTAAAGAGGTGGGGTTTCAGGTGTCTCCGGAAGCTGGTGATTGACTCCGCTGTCCTGGCGTCGTGAGGGAGCTTGTTCCACCATAGGGGTGCCAGAGCAGCGAACAGTTTTGACTGGGCTGAGCGGGAACTGTGCTTCCTCAGAGGTAGGGGGGCCAGAGCAGCGAACAGTTTTGACTGGGCTGAGCGGGAACTGTGCTTCCTCAGAGGTGGGGAGGCCAGAGCAGCGAACAGTTTTGACTGGGCTGAGCGGGAACTGTGCTTCCTCAGAGGTAGGGAGGACGAGCAAGCCAATCAGATAAGGGATCCGACATAACATACTGTACCATTTGTCCTGTAGCCAGACAGAGTGCATATTTCCTGCAGCTGGAAAGCAATGCCCCCTGGGATAGGCTGGATGGTGGGGGGGAGCAGGGAGAGGTGGTGGTGGGGGGGGGTGACATGGCGGTATAACACAACACCAGAGACAGAAGACAGGAGATAAATCAATCAGTGTAGATGAAAGGGAGGAGACAGGTTCAATAAATAGTTTTAAACCTCGAGACAGTTGAGACATGGATTGTGTATGTTTGCCCGTTCAGAGGGTGAACGGGCAAGAGGAAAATATTGAAGTGCCTTTGAACGGGGTAATGGTAGTAGGTGCCAGGCGCACCGGTTTGTGTCCAGAACTGCAACGCTGCTGGTTTTTTCACGCTCAACAGTTTCCTTTGTGAATCAAGAACGGTCCACCACCCAAAGGACATCCAGCCAACTGGACACAACTATGGGAAGCATTGGAGTCAACATGGACCAGCATTCCCATGTGGAACGCTTTCGACACCTTTGTAGAGTCCCGTGTCCCGACGAAATGAGGCTGTTCTGAGGGCAACTCAATATTGTGACGGTGTTCTTAACGTTTTGTTCACTCAGTGTATATGTGATTATCTGTTGTGTTGTCTCCTGTCTTCAGGCTGGGGAAGAGAGCGATATTAGTGGTCCTGCTATCTGTGGCTGTGTGGATCTACTTCCTCCCCTCGCCCATAGACCCTCAGCCTTACACGTAAGTACAGACACACCACACCGGCTCTGATGCTCGTCGGATGTGGCAGAGCTTCGCAAACTAACACTCACGTCTGTAGCCATGAAGTGCTTTGAAAGGCTGGTCATGGCTCACGTCAACACCATCATCCCAGAAACCCTAACCCCACTCCAATCTGCATACCGCCCCCAACAGATCCGCATATGATGCAATCTCTATCGCACTCCACACTGCCCTTTCCCACCTGGACAAAAGGAACACTTATGTGAGAATGCTATTCATTGACTACAGCTCAGTGTTCAACACCCTAGTGCCCTCAAAGCTCATCACTAAGCTAAGGACCCTGGGACTAAACACCTCCCTCTGCAACTGGATCCTGGACTTCCTGACGGGCCGCCCCCAGGTGGTAAGGTTAGGTAGCAACACATCTGCCACACTGATCCTCAACACAGGGGCCCCTCAGGGGTGCGTGCTCAGTCCCCTCCTGTACTCCCTGTTCACCCACGACTGCACGGCCAAACACGACTCCAACACAATCATTAAGTTTACCGACAACACAACAGTGGTAGGCCTGATCACCAACAAAAATGAGACAGTCTATAGGGAGGAGGTCAGAGACCTGACCGTGTGGTGCCAGAATAACAACCTCTCCCTCAACGTGATCAAGACAAAGGAGATGATCGTGCACTACAGGAAAAGGAAGACAGAGCACGCCCCCATTCTCATCGACGGGGCTGCAGTGGAGCAGGTTGAGAGCTTCAAGTTCCTTGGTGTCCACATCACCAACAAAATATCATGGTCCAAACGCACCAAGACAGTCGTGAAGAGGGCATGACAACGCCTATTCCCCCTCAGGAAACTGAAAATATTTGGCATGGGTCCTCAGTTCCTCAAAAAGTTATACAGCTGCGCCATCGAGAGCATCCTGACTGGTTGCATCACCGGCTGGTATGGCAGCTGCTATACCAGGCGGTATGACATCCAACCACAAGGCACTACAGAGGGTAGTGCGAATGGCCCAGTACATCACTGGGGCCAAGCTTCCTGCCTTCCAGGACCTCTATACCAGGCGGTGTCAGAGGAAGGCCCTAAAAATGGTCAAAGACCCCAGCCACCCTAGTCATAGACTGTTCTCTCTGCTAATGCATGGCAAGTGGTACCGGAATGCCAAGTCTGGGACCAAAAGGCTCCTTAACAGCTTCTACCCCCAAGCCATCAGACTGCTGAACAGCTTCTACCCCCAAGCCATCAGACTGCTGAACAGCTTCTACCCCCAAGCCATCAAACTGCTGAACAGCTTCTACCCCCCCAAGCCATCAGACTACTGAACAGCTTCTACCCCCAAGCCATCAGACTGCTGAACAGCTTCTACCCCCAAGCCATCAGACTGCTGAACAGCTTCTACCCCCCAAGCCATCAGACTGCTGAACAGCTTCTACCCCCAAGCCATAAGACTGCTGAACAGCTTCTACCCACCAAGCCATTAGACTGCTGAACAGCTTCTACCCCCCCCAAGCCATCAGACTGCTGAACAGCTTCTACCCCCCCAAGCCATCAGACTGCTGAACAGCTTCTACCCCCAAGCCATAAGACTGCTGAACAGCTTCTACCCACCAAGCCATCAGACTGCTGAACAGCTTCTACCCCCCCAAGCCATCAGACTACTGAACAGCTTCTACCCCCCCAAGCCATCAGACTGCTGAACAGCTTCTACCCCCAAGCCATCAGACTGCTGAACAGCTTCTACCCCCAAGCCATCAGACTGCTGAACAGCTTCTCCCCCCAAGCCATCAGACTGCTGAACAGCTTCTACCCCCCCAAGCCATCAGACTACTGAACAGCTTCTACCCCCAAGCCATCAGACTGCTGAACAGCTTCTACCCCCAAGCCATCAGACTGCTGAACAGCTTCTACCCCCCAAGCCATCAGACTGCTGAACAGCTTCTACCCCCAAGCCATAAGACTGCTGAACAGCTTCTACCCACCAAGCCATCAGACTGCTGAACAGCTTCTACCCCCCCAAGCCATCAGACTGCTGAACAGCTTCTACCCCCCCAAGCCATCAGACTGCTGAACAGCTTCTACCCCCAAGCTATCAGACTGCTGAACAGCTTCTACCCACCAAGCCATCAGACTGCTGAACAGCTTCTACCCCCAAGCTATCAGACTGCTGACCAGTTAATCAAATGGTCACCAAGACTATTTACATTGACCCCCTTTGTTTTAACACTGCTGCTACTCGCTGTTTATTATCTATGCAGTCACTTTACCTCCACTTACATGTACATATTACCTCGACTACAGTCGTTGCCAAAGGTTTTGAGAATGACACAAATATTCATTTTTCACAAAGTCTGCTGCCTCAGTTTGTATGATGGCAATTTGCATATACTCCAGAATGTTATGATCAGATGAATTGCAATTAATTGCAAAGTCCCTCTTTGCCATGCAAATGAACTGAATCCCCCCCAAAACATTTCCACTGCATTTCAGCCCTGCCACAAAAGGACCAGCTGACATCATGTCAGTGATTCTCTCGTTAACACAGGTGTGAGTGTTGACAAGGACAAGGCTGGAGATCACTCTGTCATGCTGATTGAGTTCGAATAACAGACTGGAAGCTTCAAAAGGAGGGTGGTGCTTGGAATCATTGTTCTTCCTCTGTCAAACATAGTTACCTGCAAGGAAACACATGCCGTCATCATTGCTTTGCACAAAAAGGGCTTCACAGGCAAGGATATTGCTGTCAGTAAGATTGCACCCAAATCAACCATTTATCGGATCATCAAGAACTTCAAGGAGAGCGGTTCAATTGTTGTGAAGAAGGCTTCAGGGCGCCCACGAAAGTCTAGCAAGCGCCAGGACCGTCTCCTAAAGTTTATTCAGCTGCGGGATCGGGGCACCACCAGTACAGAGCTTGCTCAGGAATGGCAGCAGGCAGGTGTGATTGAATCTGCACGCACAGTGAGGCGAAGACTTTTGGAGGATGGCCTGGTGTCAAGAAGGGCAGCAAAGAAGCCACTTCTCTCCAGGAAAAACATCAGGGACAGACTGATATTCTGCAAAAGGTACAGGGATTGGACTGTTGAGGACTGGGGTAAAGTCATTTTCTCTGATGAATCCCCTTTCGATTGTTTGGGGCATCCGGAAAAAAGCTTGTCTGGAGAAGACAAGGTGAGCGTTACCATCAGTCCTGTGTCATGCCAACAGTAAAGCATCCTGAGACCATCCATGTGTGGGGTTGCTTCTCAACCAAGGGAGTGGGCTCACTCACAATTTTGCCTAAGAACACAGCCATGAATAAAGAATGGTACCAACACATCCTCCGAGAGCAACTTCTCCCAACCATCCAGGAACAGTTTGGTGACGAACAATGCCTTTTCCAGCATGATGGAGCACCTTGCCATAAGGCAAAAGTGATAACTAAGTGTCTCGGGGAACAAAACATCGATAGTTTGGGTCCGTGGCCAGAAAACTCCCCAGACTTTAATCCCATTGAGAACTTGTGGTCAATCCTCAAGAGGCGGGTGGACAAACAAAAACCCACGAATTCTGGCAAACTCCAAGCATTGATTATGCAAGAATGGGCTGTCATCAGTTAGGATGTGGCCCAGAAGTTAATTGACAGCATGTCAGGGCGAATTGCAGAGGTCATGAAAAAGAAGGGTCAACACTGCAAATATTGACTCTTTGTCAGATTAGGGGTTAAAGGTTAAAGAGTTATTGTCTGTCAGATTAGGGGTTAAAGGTTAAAGAGTTATTGTCTGTCAGATTCAAGGGACCCCCTCCGCTCCTGGAGGGCCCACTGGCTGTCAACACCAGACTACAGAACGGACGCAGGCTGTTCACTGGACAACTACACGGACCAGAATCCTTCACTGCTGACCAGGAGGGTAAGAACTCTTGTCTGAGTTGTTTTTCATTCAGCATGTTTTTAATTTAATCGCGTCTGTTTGTCTTACATCCGCCTCGTCAGTGTTTTATATGACCTTTGACTGGAAATACCTTTTTTTGTTGTTGATCTCCTACCACTGTTACGAGAACCTGTCTGACCCCTGACCTTTAACCCCTGGCGTCTCCTAGGTAACGTGTACACAGGGACGGTGGATGGGAAGCTGTGGAGGATCCACCAGGAGACTCTAACCCTCATCGCCCACATGGGACAGGACTTACAGGAGTGTGGTCAGTAACTAACTAACCCTAACGCTAACCAACCCTAACTCTAACTAACCCTAACTCATCACCCACATGGGACAGGACTTACAGGAGTGTGGTCAGTAACTAACCCTAACGCTAACTAACGCTAACTAACCCTAACTCATCGCCCACATGGGACAGGACTTACAGGAGTGTGGTCAGTAACTAACTAACGCTAACTAACCCTAACTCATCACCCACATGGGACAGGACTTACAGGAGTGTGGTCAGTAACTAACCCTAACGCTAACTAACGCTAACGCTAACTAACGCTAACGCTAACTAACCCTAACTCATCACCCACATGGGTCAGGACTTACAGGAGTGTGGTCAGTAACTAACTAACCCTAACGCTAACTAACCCTAACTCATCACCTACATGGGACAGGACTTACAGGAGTGTGGTCAGTAACTAACCCTACCGCTAACTAACGCTAACGCTAACTAACCCTAACACTAACCAACCCTAACGCTAACTAACCCTAACTCGTCCCCCACATGGGACATTTTTCATAGTGGCTAGCTAGCTAGCCAGTTAGCCCTATGGACTTACCCATTCACTGAACCGTCTTCCAGCCTTCGTAATAATGTAGCTAACCAGATAATTTTTGCCTGTTAAACTATCTATTATACTAACTATTAAAACTAATATTATGCAAGATGGATGTCTTTTCAATTCTTTGTGGGTAGCTAGCTAACAATTCTTCATGGTTATCTGGCTAGCTAACAATTCTTCATGGTTATCTGGCTAGCTAACAGTTCTTCATAGTTATCTGGCTAGCTAACAGTTCTTCATGGCTATCTGGCTAGCTAACAGTTCTTCATAGTTATCTGGCTAGCTAACAGTTCTTCATGGCTATCTGGCTAGCTAACAATTCTTCATGGCTATCTGGCTAGCTAACAGTTCTTCATGGCTATCTGGCTAGCTAACAGTTCTTCATAGTTATCTGGCTAGCTAACAGTTCTTCGTGGCTATCTGGCTAGCTAACAGTTCTTCATGGCTATTTCTGGCTAACAATTCTTCATGGCTATTTCTGGCTAACAATTCTTCATGGCTATCTGGCTAGCTAACAGTTCTTCATGGCTATCTGGCTAGCTAACAGTTCTTCGTGGCTATCTGGCAAGCTAACAATTCTTCATGGCTATCTGGCAAGCTAACAATTCTTCATGGCTATCTGGCTAGCTAACAATTCTTCATGGCTATCTGGCTAGCTAACAATTATTCATGGCTATCTGGTTAGCTAACAGTTCTTCATGGCTACCTGGTTAGCTAACAATTCTTCATGGCTATTTCTGGCTAACAGTTCTTCGTGGCTATCTGGCAAGCTAACAATTCTTCATGGCTATCTGGCTAGCTAACAATTCTTCATGGCTATCTGGCTAGCTAACAGTTCTTCATGGCTATCTGGCTAGCTAACAATTCTTCATGGCTATCTGGTTAGCTAACAATTCTTCATGGCTATCTGGCTAGCTAACAGTTCTTCATGGCTACCTGGCTAGCCAACAGTAGTAGGAGTGGGGTCAGTACTTAGCAGGCTTATTGATGTATGATGGAATCTGTCTGGGGTCTACAGGGCTGCGTTCAGTTCAGTAGGTATGAAACAGGTGAGAGAACATTTAGAAAAGGAGGAGAACCTGAATATTTCAGATGTTCTAGGGGAGTGTGTGTGTGTGTGTGTGTGTGTGTGTGTGTGTGTGTGTGTGTTCTGTTCAGATCTCTGTTGATGTGGCTGGCAGCCGATTTGTCTTCCTCTGAGCTCTGGCCAAAACAGACGTGTGTGTGTGCCAGATTGTGTGTGTGTGTGTGTGTGTGTGTGTGTGTGTGCCAGGTTGTGTGTGCCAGATTGTGTGTGTGTGTGTGTGTCAGGGTGTGTTAGACCGTCCAGTAAATCTCTATAAATCCTCTGATGTCGTTCCAGATGGGGGAGATCAGGACAGACTATGATGTTATCTCTGTTGGTCCTCTAGGTAACAGGACAGACTATGATGTTATCTCTGTTGGTCTTCTAGGTAGCAGGACAGACTATGATGTTATCTCTGTTGGTCCTATGATGTTATCTCTGTTGGTCCTCTAGGTAGCAGGACAGACTAGGATGTTATCTCTGTTGGTCCTATGATGTTATCTCTGTTGGTCCTCTAGGTAACAGGACAGACTATGATGTTATCTCTGTTGGTCCTCTAGGTAGCAGGACAGACTATGATGTTATCTCTGTTGGTCGTCTAGGTAACAGGACAGACTATGATGTTATCTCTGTTGGTCCTCTAGGGAGCAGGACAGACTATGGTGTTATCTCTGTTGGTCCTCTAGGGAGCAGGACAGACTAGGATGTTATCTCTGTTGGTCCTATGATGTTATCTCTGTTGGTCCTCTAGGTAGCAGGACAGACTATGATGTTATCTCTGTTGGTCCTCTATGTAACAGGACAAACTATGATGTTATCTCTGTTAGTCCTCTAGGGAGCAGGACAGACTAGGATGTTATCTCTGTTGGTCCTATGATGTTATCTCTGTTGGTCCTCTAGGTAACAGGACAGACTATGATGTTATCTCTGTTGGTCCTCTAGGGAGCAGTGCAGACTATGAGCCAGTCTGTGGTCGTCCTCATGGGGTGCGGTTGGACAGTGGTGGTCAGCTGATTGTAGTGGACTCCTACTTTGGACTGTTTTCTGTTGACCCCCAGACTGGACACAAGACCTTGCTTCTGGACAGCAAGACAGGTACCGTCCCCTACCCCCAGACTGGACACAAGACAGGTAACCTCCCCTAACCCCCAGACTGGACACAAGACCCTGCTACTGGACAGCAAGACAGGTACCGTCCCTTAACCCCCAGACTGGACACAAGACAGGTACCGTCCCCTACCCCCAGACTGGACAGCAAGACAGGTACCGTCCACTACCCCCAGACTGGACAGCAAGACGGGTACCGTCCCCTAACCTCCAGACGGGACACAAGACAGGTACCGTCCCCTACCCCCAGACTGGACACAAGACAGGTAACGTCCCCTAACCCCCAGACTGGACACAAGACCCTGCTACTGGACACAAGACAGGTAACGTCCCCTAACCTCCAGACTGGACAGCAAGACAGGTACCGTCCCCTAACCCCCAGACTGGACACAAGACAGGTAACGTCCCCTACCCCCAGACTGGACACAAGACCCTGCTACTGGACAGCAAGACAGGTACCGTCCCCTAACTCCCAGACTGGACACAAGACAGGTAACCTCCCCTAACCCCCAGACTGGACAGCAAGACAGGTAACGTCCCCTAACCCCCAGACTGGACAGCAAGACAGGTACCGTCCCCTAACCCCCAGACTGGACAGCAAGACAGGTACCGTCCCCTACCCCCAGACTGGACAGCAAGACAGGTACCGTCCCCTAACCCCCAGACTGGACAGCATGTTCTAAGCTAACATATAGAATAGATAGTCCTTACTGCTATTAGCCCATAGAAACACATTGAATAACAGATTACTGCTATTAGCCCATAGAAACACATTGAATAACAGATTACTGCTATTAGCCAATAGAAACACATTGAATAACAGATTTCCCCCCAAAAAACCTAAAGGAGGTTTGTTCTGAAGTGTCCTATATCTGAGAGAAGAAGAAAGATCTGGAAACTATACTTTTTTGTCTTCTTTTTTACGTGTACAGGGCATTCGGAAAGTATTCAGACCCCTTAACCTTCCCCACATTTAGTTACTTTACAGCCTTATTCTAAAACGGATTAAATAAAAAATGTTCCTTATCAATCTACACAAATACCCCATAATGACATCACAATACCCCATAATGACATCACAATATCCCATAATGACATCACAATACCCCATAATGACATCACAATACCCCACAATGACATCACAATACCCCACAATGACATCACAATACCCCACAATGACATCACAATACCCCACAATGACATCACAACACCCCATAATGACATCACAATACCCCATAATGACATCACAGTACCCCATAATGACATCACAAAACCCATAATGACATCACAAAACCCATAATGACATCACAACACCCCATAATGACATCACAACACCCCATAATGACATCACAACACCCCATAACGACATCACAAAACCCCATAATGACATCACAACACCCCATAATGACATCACAACACCCCATAATGACATCACAAAACCCCATAATGACATCACAACACCCCATAATGACAAAGCAAAAACAGGTGTTTAGAATTTTTTTCCAAATGTATTAAAATAAAAAACAGAAATACTTTATTTACATAAGTATTCAGACCTTTTGCTATGAGACTAAAAATTGAGCTCAGGTGCATCCTGTTTCCAGTGATCATCCTTGAGATGTTTCTACAACTTGATTGGAGTCCACCTGTGGTAAATTCAATTGATTGGACATGATTTGGAAAGGCACACACCTGTCTATATAAGGTCCCACAGTTGACAGTGGATGTCAGAGCAAAAACCAAGCCATGAGGTCGAAGGAATTGTCCGTAGAGCTCCGAGACAGGATTGTGTCGAGGCACAGATCTGGGGAAGGGTACCTTCTTGAATGTCACCAAGAACACAGTGGCCTCCATCATTCTTAAATGGAAGAAGTTTGGAACCACCAAGACTCTTCCTAGAGCTGGCCGCCCGGCCAAACTGAGCAAGAACCTGATGGTCACTCTGACAGAGCTCCAGAGTTCCTCTGTGGAGATGGGAGAACCTTCCAGAAGGACAACCATCTCTGCAGCACTCCACCAATCAGGTCTTTATGGTAGAGTGGCCAGACAGAAGCCACTCCTCAGTAAAAGGCACATGACAGCCCGCTTGGAGTTTGCCAAAAGGCACCTAAAGGATTCTCAGACCATGAGAAACAAGATTCTCTGGTCTGATGAAACCAAGATTGAACTCTTTGGCCTGAAAGCCAAGCGTCACGTCTGGAGGAAACCTGCACCATCCCTACGGTGAAGCATGGTGGTGGCAGCATCATACTGTGGGGATGTTTTTCAGTTGCAGGGACTGGGAGACTAGTCAGGATTGAGGGAAAGATGAATGGAGCAAAGTACAGAACATAGCACATCTCTGGAGAGACCTGAAAATAGCAGTGCAGCAACGCTCCCCATCCAACCTGACAGAGCTTGAGAGGATCTGCAGAGAAGAATGGGAGAAACTCCCCAAATACAGGTGTGCCAAGCTTGTAGCATCATACCCAAGAAGACTCAAGGCTGTAATCGCTGCCAATATTGCTTCAACAAAGTACTGAGTAAAGGGTCTGAATACTTATGTAAATGTGATATTTCTGTATTTTATTTGTAATAAATTATCAAAAATGTTTTTGCTTTGTCATTATGGGGTATTGTGATGTCATTGTGGGGTATTGTGATGTCATTATGGGGTATTGTGATGTCATTATGGGGTATTGTGATGTCATTATAGGGTATTGTGATGTCATTATGGGGTATTGTGATGTCATTGTGGGGTATTGTGATGTCATTATGGGGTATTGTGATGTCATTGTGGGGTATTGTGATGTCATTATGGGGTACTGTGTGTAGATTGAGTTTGATTAAATCAGTTTTAGAATAAGGCTGTAAAGCAACCAAATGTGGTAGTCAGGCTTGTGATGCTAATCCAGTTAACAGATGGAATATCTCAGGCTTGTGATGCTAATCCAGTTAACAGATGGAATATCTCAGGCTTGTGATGCTAATCCAGTTAACAGATGGAATATCTCTGTGCTGTGATGCTAATCCAGTTAACAGATGGAATATCTCTGTGCTGTGATGCTAATCCAGTTAACATATGGAATATCTCAGGCTTGTGATGCTAATCCAGTTAACAGATGGAATATCTCTGTGCTGTGATGCTAATCCAGTTAACAGATGGAATATCTCTGTGCTGTGATGCTAATCCAGTTAACATATGGAATATCTCAGGCTTGTGATGCTAATCCAGTTAACAGATGGAATATCTCAGGCTTGTGATGCTAATCCAGTTAACAGATGGAATATCTCAGGCTTGTGATGCTAATCCAGTTAACAGATGGAATATCTCAGGCTTGTGATGCTAATCCAGTTAACAGATGGAATATCTCAGGCTTGTGAGGCTAACCCAGTTAACATATGGAATATCTCTGTGCTGTGATGCTAATCCAGTTAACAGATGGAATATCTCTGTGCTGTGATGCTAATCCAGTTAACATATGGAATATCTCAGGCTTGTGATGCTAATCCAGTTAACAGATGGAATATCTCTGTGCTGTGATGCTAATCCAGTTAACAGATGGAATATCTCTGTGCTGTGATGCTAATCCAGTTAACATATGGAATATCTCAGGCTTGTGATGCTAATCCAGTTAACAGATGGAATATCTCTGTGCTGTGATGCTAATCCAGTTAACAGATGGAATATCTCTGTGCTGTGATGCTAATCCAGTTAACAGATGGAATATCTCTGGTTTGTGATGCTAATCCAGTTAACAGATGGAATATCTCAGGCTTGTGATGCTAATCCAGTTAACAGATGGAATATCTCTGTGCTGTGAGGCTAATCCAGTTAACAGATGGAATATCTCTGTGCTGTGATGCTAATCCAGTTAACATATGGAATATCTCTGGCTTGTGATGCTAATCCAGTTAACAGATGGAATATCTCTGTGCTGTGATGCTAATCCAGTTAACATATGGAATATCTCTGTGCTTGTGATGCTAATCCAGTTAACATATGGAATATCTCTGTGCTTGTGATGCTAATCCAGTTAACAGATGGAATATCTCTGTAGGAGCTGCCGGGGTCCAGTTCGCGTTCCTGAACGGGCTGGAGATCTCCTCTCAGACGGGGATCATTTACTTTACGGACTCCTCCTCTCGCTGGGGACGACGACACGTCAAACTAGAGGTCTGTCGCTTTCTGTTATTCCCAGAAATCACCGTTCTTCTTTATTTTCCGCTCTGTAACCCCTGACCTCTAACGACTAGGTGATAGAGACCAACGCTCTGGGTCGTCTCCTGACCTTTGACCCTGCGTCAGGGCGTGTGGGTGTCCTGCTGGATGGTCTCTACATGCCCAATGGCATCGCCCTGTCACCTGACGAGAGCTTCCTGCTGCTGGCCGAGACCAGCATCGGGTGTGTCCTCAGGTACACACACACACACACACACACACACACACACACACACACACACGGAGGACAGTGTTTTCCATAGTAACTGTCCTTCCTGTGCTTTTCCTTTTAACATGTAAATATCATTGTGTTATCAGAGGTGGCTGATCAGCAGGACAGAGGAGCCTCACAGTACAGACAGGCCTTTTGTTCTGACTGGCATTGTTCTCTCTCTCTCCCCCACTCCCCTCCCTCCCTGCCTCCCCCCCTCCCTGCCTCCCTCCCCCCTCCCTGCCTCCCTCCCTCCCCCACTCCCTCCCTGCCTCCCTCCCTCCCTCCCCCACTCCCTCCCTCCCCCACTCCCTCCCTCCCTGCCTCCCCTCCAGGTACTGGCTGAAAGGCCTTTTGTTCTATGACAGTCATTGTTCTCTCTCTCTCTGTCTCTCTCTGTCTCTCTCTCTCACTCTCTCTCTCTCTCTCTCTGTGTCTCTCTGTCTCTCTCTCTCTGTCTCTCTCTGTCTCTCTGTCTCTCTCTCTCTGTCTCTCTGTCTCCCTCCCTGCCCCCCTCTCTCCCTCCCCCCCCTCCCTCCTCCCTCCCTCCCTGCCCCCCCCCTCCCTGCCTCCCTGCCCCCCTCCCTGCCCTCTCCCTCCCTCCCTGCCCCCCTCCCCCACTCCCTGCCCCACTCCCCCCCTCCCTCCCTCCCTGCCTCCTCCCTGCCCCCCTCCCTCCCTCCTCCCCCCACTCCCCCCCTCTCTCCTCCCCCCCCCCCTCTCTCTCCCCCCCTCCCTCCCTCCCTCCAGATACTGGCTGAAAGGCCTTTTGTTTAAATGACTGATGGTTCCTTTTCTCTCTCTCCCTCTGTAGGTACTGGCTGAAAGGCCCCAAGGCTGGCACCAAGGAGGTCATCCTGAACAATATGCCCGGTTACCCTGACAACATCCGCCTTAGCGACCGTGGAACCTTCCTGGTTGGCCTAACGACCACACGCTTCAGGAAGCTCGTGCCTCCGTTCCTGGACCTGATTGGTCCGTACCCAGCGGTCAAACGCTTTCTGGCTAAGGTTAGTTTCACCATCATCATCATCATTCTGTTGTAAACCTCTCTCCCCAGTCCCTGTGTGGTAAACCTCTCTCCCCAGTCCCTGTGTGGTAAACCTCTCTCCCCAGCCCCTGTGTGGTAAACCTCTCTCCCCAGTCCCTGTGTGGTAAACCTCTCTCCCACCTCCCTGTGTGGTAAACCTCTCTCCCCAGTCCCTGTGTTGTAAACCTCTCTCCCACGTCCCCTCTCTCCCCAGTCCCTGTGTGGTAAACCTCTCTCCCCACATCCCTGTGTGGTAAACCTCTCTCCCACGTCCACTCTCTCCCACGTCCCTGTGTGGTAAACCTCTCTCCCCAGTCCCTGTGTGGTAAACCTCTCTCCCCACGTCCCTGTGTGGTAAACCTCTCTCCCACGTCCCTGTGTGGTAAACCTCTCTCCCACGTCCCTGTGTGGTAAACCTCTCTCCCCAGTCCCTGTGTGGTAAACCTCTCTCCCCACGTCCCTGTGTGGTAAACCTCTCTCCCCAGTCCCTGTGTGGTAAACCTCTCTCCCCAGTCCCTGTGTGGTAAATCTCTCTCCCACGTCCCTGTGTGGTAAACCTCTCTCCCACGTCCCTGTGTGGTAAACCTCTCTCCCCACGTCCCTGTGTTGTAACCTCCCTCCCCACGTCCCTGTGTGGTAAACCTCTCTCCCCAGTCCCTGTGTGGTAAACCTCTCTCCCCAGTCCCTGTGTGGTAAACCTCTCTCCCACGTCCCCTCTCTCCCACGTCCCTGTGTGGTAAACCTCTCTCCCCACGTCCCTGTGTGGTAAACCTCTCTCCCCACGTCCCTGTGTGGTAAACCTCTCTCCCACGTCCCTGTGTGGTAAACCTCTCTCCCAACGTCCCTGTGTGGTAAACCTCTCTCCCCAGTCCCTGTGTGGTAAACCTCTCTCCCCAGTCCCTGTGTGATAAACCTCTCTCCCCAGTCCCTGTGTGGTAAACCTCTCTCCCACGTCCCTGTGTGGTAAACCTCTCTCCCCACGTCCCTGTGTGGTAAACCTCTCTCCCCACGTCCCTGTGTGGTAAACCTCTCTCCCCAGTCCCTGTGTGATAAACCTCTCTCCCCAGTCCCTGTGTGGTAAACCTCTCTCCCCAGTCCCTGTGTGATAAACCTCTCTCCCCAGTCCCTGTGTGGTAAACCTCTCTCCCCACGTCCCTGTGTGGTAAACCTCTCTCCCCACGTCCCTGTGTGGTAAACCTCTCTCCCACCTCCCTGTGTGGTAAACCTCTCTCCCACCTCCCTGTGTGGTAAACCTCTCTCCCACGTCCCTGTGTGGTAAACCTCTCTCCCACGTCCCTGTGTGGTAAACCTCTCTCCCACGTCCCTGTGTGGTAAACCTCTCTCCCCACGTCCGTGTGGTAAACCTCTCTCCCCACGTCCCTGTGTGGTAAACCTCTCTCCCCAGTCCCTGTGTGGTAAACCTCTCTCCCCACGTCCCTGTGTGGTAAACCTCTCTCCCCACGTCCCTGTGTGGTAAACCTCTCTCCCCACGTCCCTGTGTGGTAAACCTCTCTCCCCACGTCCCTGTGTGGTAAACCTCTCTCCCCAGTCCCTGTGTGGTAAACCTCTCTCCCCACGTCCCTGTGTGGTAAACCTCTCTCCCACGTCCCTGTGTGGTAAACCTCTCTCTCTGTGTTGTCTTTGTTCCAGGCTGCAGTGAGACTAGAGAGAGTAATCTGAGAGGACAGAGAGACTCCTTTAATCTGAGAGGACAGAGAGACTCCTTTAATCTGAGAGGACAGAGAGACTCCTTTAATCTGAGAGGACAGAGAGACTCCTTTAATCTGAGAGGACAGAGAGACTCCTTTAATCTGAGAGGACAGAGAGACTCCTTTAATCTGAGAGGACAGAGAGACTCCTTTAATCTGAGAGGACAGAGAGACTCCTTTAAGAGATGATTCAGACAGCAACATGATACAGGGCCTTGCTAAAGTATTCACCCCCCCGTTGGTGTTTTTCTTATTTTGTTACATTACAACCTGTAATTTAAATGCATTTTTATTTGGATTTCATGTAATGGACAAACACCAAATAGTCCAAATTGGTGAAGTGAAATGAGAAAAATAACTTGTTTAAAAAATTCTACAAACATTTACAGAAAAGTGGTGCTTGCATATGTATTCACCCCCTTTGCTATGAAGCCCCTAAATAAGATCTGGTGCAAACAATTACCTTCAGAAGTCACATAATTCATTAAATAAAGTCCACCTGTCTGCAATCTAAGTGTCAAATGATCTGTCACATGATCTCAGTATATATAGACCTGTTCTGAAAGGCCCCAGAGTCTGCAACACCACCAAGCAAGAGGCCCCACCAAGCAAGAGGCACCACCAAGCAAGGGGCCCCACCAAGCAAGGGGCACCACTAAGCAAGAGGCCCCAACAAGCAAGAGGCACCACCAAGCAAGAGGCACCACCAAGCAAGGGGCACCACCAAGCAAGAGGCACCACCAAGCAAGGGGCCCCACCAAGCAAGGGGCCCCACTAAGCAAGGGGCCCCACCAAGCAAGGGGCACCACTAAGCAAGAGGCCCCACTAAGCAAGGGGCACCACCAAGCAAGAGGCCCCACCAAGCAAGAGGCCCCACCAAGCAAGGGGCCACACCAAGCAAGGGGCACCACTAAGCAAGGGGCCCCACCAAGCAAGGGGCACCACTAAGCAAGAGGCACCACCAAGCAAGAGGCACCACCAAGCAAGCGGCCCCACCAAGCAAGCGGCCCCACCAAGCAAGCGGCCCCACCAAGCAAGAGGCCCCACCAAGCAAGAGGCCCCACCAAGCAAGAGGCCCCACCAAGCAAGCGGCCCCACCAAGCAAGCGGCCCCACCAAGCAAGCTGCCCCACCAAGCAAGAGGCACCACCAAGCAAGCGGCACCATGAAGACCAAGGAGCTCTCCAAACAGATCAGGGACAAAGTTGTGGAGAAGTACAGATCAGGGTTGGGTTATAAAAAAATATCCGAAACTTTGAACATCTCACGGAGCACCATTACATCCACAATTAAAAAATGGAAAGAATATGGCACCACAACAAACCTGCCAACCAAAACTCACGGACCAGGCAATGGGGGCATTAATCAGAGAGGCAACAAAGAGACCAAAGATAACCCTGAAGGAGCTGCAAAGCTCTACAGCGGAGATTGGAGTATCTGTCCACAGGACCACTTTAAGCCGTACACTCCACAGAGCTGGGCTTTACGGAAGAGTGGCCAGAAAAATGCCATTTCTTAAAGAAAAAAATAAGCAAATACATTTGGTGTTCGCCAAAAGGCATGTGGGAGACTCCCCAAACATATGGAAGAAGGTACTCTGGTCAGATGAGACAAAAAAATAGCTTTTTGGCCATCAAAATAAATGCTATGTCTGGCGCAAACCCAACACCTCTCATCACCCCGAGAACACCATCCCCATCCCCATGGTGGTGGCAGCATCATGCTGTGGGGATGTTTTTCATCGGCAGGGACTGGGAAACTGGTCAGAATTGAAGGATTAATGGATAGCGTTAAATAAAGGGAAATTCTTGAGGGAAACTTGTTTCAGTCTTCCAGAGATTTGAGACTGGGACGGAGGTTCACTTTCCAGCAGGACAATGACCCTAAGCATACTGCTAAAGCAACACTCAGTGGTTTAAAGGGAAATTGGTGCAAAAGGTGGCTCTACAAAGGATTGACTTTGGGGGAGTGAATAGTTATGCACGCTCAAATTCTGTTTTTTTGTCTTATTTCTTGTTTGTTTCACAATAACAAATATTTTGCATCTTCAAAGTGGTAGTCATGTTGTGTAAATCAAATGATACAAACACCACAAAAATGTATTTTAATTCCCAGGTTGTAAGGCAACAAAATAGGAAAAATGCCAAGAGGGGTGAATACTTTCGCAAGCCACTGTATTCTAGTAGAGATAAATACAAGAGATAATTCAGCCAGCAACATGGTATTCTAGAGGAGATAATGTATATAAACAGTCCTGTTCTGCATTGTACTATGCTGTAGTAATATTATAGTATAGTACAATGGTATAATACTAGTAGTAAAGTCTGTACCCTTTGTGTTCTGGTGGTTGTTTCCAGGTTTAATATGATATCGTTATAATAAGTTAATTTTAAGCTTGTATCCGGGAATATAAACTTAGTGGACAAAACATTAAGAACACCTGCTCTTTCCGTGGCACAGACTGACCAGGTGAATCCAGGTGAAAGATATGATCCCTTATTAATGTCACTTGTTAAATCCACTTCAAATCAGTGTAGACGAAGGGGAGGAGACCGATTTTAAAGAAGGATTGTTAAGGCTTGAGATAATTGAGAATGTGTGCCATTCAGAGGGTGAACAAAATATTTAGTTGTCTTTGAACGGGGTCTGAGTAGGTGCCAGGAGCACCGGTTTGTGTCAAGAACTGCAACGTTGCTGGGTTTTTCCACGCTCAACAGTTTACCGTGTGTATCAAGAACGGTCCACCACCCAAAGGACATCCAGACAACTGGACACAACTGTGGGAAGCATTGGAGTCAACATGGGCCAGCATCCCTGGAGTCAACATGGGCCAGCATCCCTGGAGTCAACATGGGCCAGCATCCCTGGAGTCAACACGGGCCAGCATCCCTGGAGTCAACATGGGCCAGCATCCCTGGAGTCAACATGGGCCAGCATCCCTGGAGTCAACATGGGCCAGCATCCCTGGAGTCAACATGGGCCAGCATCCCTGTGGAACGCTTTCGACACCTTGTAGAGTCCATGTCCCGACGAATTGAGGCTGTTCTGAGGGCAACTCAATATGAGGAAGGTGTTCCTAATGTTTTGTCCTGTGTATTTCCATGATAAAGTGACGTATTAAAGGCTGGAGTTCGTGTTCTGTTTTCTACCAGGTGGTTCCTCTGAGCTGGTACAACATGCTGTTGCCTAGATACGGCCTGGTGTTGGAGTTGGACGCCGAAGGGGAGGTGGTGGGGAGTCTCCATGACCCTACAGGCAGCCTGACCTGGGCCGTCAGCGATGTGTTCGCCCACCAGGGGAGACTCTACCTGGGTAGCACCGACCTGCCCTTCCTCCCTGTCCTGGAGGACTGGAGCTAACCGCTAACCGCTAGCTGTCTACTGTAGATACCAGACTGGGAGGAGGAGGAGGTACGGTAGGGGTCCTGGGTCTACTGTAGATAACAGACTGGGAGGAGGAGGAGGAGGTACGGTAGGGGTCCTGGGTCTACTGTAGATAACAGACTGGGAGGAGGGAGAGGAGGAGGTATGGTAGGGGTCCTGGGTCTACTGTAGATACCAGACTGGGAGGAGGAGGAGGAGGAGGTACGGTAGGGGTCCTGGGTCTACTGTAGATAACAGACTGGGAGGAGGAGGAGGAGGTACGGTAGGGGTCCTGGGTCTACTGTAGATACCAGACTGGGAGGAGGAGGAGGAGGAGGTACGGTAGGGGTCCTGGGTCTACTGTAGATACCAGACTGGGAGGAGGAGGAGGAGGAGGTACGGTAGGGGTCCTGGGTCTACTGTAGATAACAGACTGGGAGGAGGAGGAGGAGGAGGAGGAGGAGGAGGAGGTACAGTAGGGGTCCTGGGTCTACTGTAGATACCAGACTGGGAGGAGGAGGAGGAGGAGGAGGTACGGTAGGGGTCCTGGGTCTACTGTAGATACCAGACTGGGAGGAGGAGGAGGTACGGTAGGGGTCCTGGGTCTACTGTAGATACCAGACTGGGAGGAGGAGGAGGAGGAGGAGGTACGGTAGGGGTCCTGGGTCTACTGTAGATAACAGACTGGGAGGAGGAGGAGGAGGAGGTACGGTAGGGGTCCTGGGTCTACTGTAGATAACAGACTGGGAGGAGGAGGAGGTACGGTAGGGGTCCTGGGTCTACTGTAATAGTCTTTAATACTGTTCTGTGGACTCATAAAGAATATCTCTGTAATAGTCTTTAATACTGTTCTGTGGACTCATAAAGAATATCTCTGTAATAGTCTTTAATACTGTTCTGTGGACTCATAAAGAATATCTCTGTAATAGTCTTTAATACTGTTCTGTGGACTCATAAAGAATATCTCTGTAATAGTTTTTAATACTGTTCTGTGGACAATCAATGATGTCACCTGTCAATGATTTTAGAGTGCTGGATAATTGTTTGAGTAGTTTCTGTTTAAAGATGATTTTTGGGTGCTGGATAATGTTTTGAGTGATTTCGTTTTAAAGATGATTTTAGAGGGCTGGATAATGTTTTGAGTAGTTTCTCTGTCCAGATCTGTCTAAAGATGATTTTAGAGGAAACAGGAAACCTCTCACCCAGAGGCGGTGCTCCTAGTGGCCGGAGACTTTAATGCAGGGAAACTTAAATCAGTTCTACCAAATCTCTACCAGCATGTTAAATGTGCAACCAGAGGGGAAAAACCTCTAGACCACCTTTACTCCACACTGAGACGCGTACAAAGCTCTCCCTCGCCCTCCATTTGGTAAATCCGACCATAATTCTATCCTCCTGCTTCCTGCCTACAAGCAAAAACTAAATCAGGAAGCACCAGTGACTCGGTCTGTAAAAAAGTGGCCAGATGAAGCAGATGCTAAACTACAGGACTGTTTTGCCATCACAGACTGGAATATGTTCCGGGATTCCTCCGATGGCATTGAGGAGTACACCACATCAGTCACTAGCTTTATCAATAAGTGCATCGATGACGTCGTCCCCACAGTGACCGTACGTACATACCCCAACCAGAAGCCATGGATTACAGGCAACATCCGCATTGAGCTAAAGGGTAGAGCTGCTGCTTTCAAGGAGCGTGACTCTAACCCGGACGCTTATAAGAAATCCAGCTATGTCCTCTGACGAACCATCAAACAGGCAAAGCATCAATACAGGGCTAAGACTGAATCGTACTACACCGGCTCTGACGCTCGTTGGATGTGGCAGGGCTGCAAACTATTACAGACTACAAAGGGAATCACAGCCATGAGCTGCCCAATGACACGAACCTACCAGACAAGCTACATCACTTCTATGCTCGATTCGAGGCAAGCAACACTGAGGCATGCATGAGAGCATCGGCTGTTCCGGACGACTGTGTGATCACCCTCTCTGCAGCCAATGTGAGTAAGAACTGTAAACAGGTCAACATTCACAAGGCCGCGGGGCCAGACGGATTACCAGGACGTGTACTCAGGGCATGTGCTGACCAACTGGCAAGTGTCTTCACTGACATTTTCAACATGTCCCTGACAGAGTCTGTAATACCAACATGTTTCAAGCAGACCACTATAGTCCCTGTGCCCAAGAACACAAAGGTAACCTGCCTAAATGACTACAGACCCGTAGCACTCACGTCTGTAGCCATGAAGAGCTTTGAAAGGCTGGTCATGGCTCACATCAACACCATTATCCCAGAAACCCTAGACCCACTCCAATTTGCATACCGCCCCAACAGATCCACAGATGATGCAATCTCTATTGCACTCCACACTGCCCTTTCCCACCTGGACAAAAGGAACACCTATGTGAGAATGTTATTCATTGACTACAGCTCAGCGTTCAACACCATAGTGCCCTCAAAGCTCATTAATAAGCTAAGGACCCTGGGACTAAACACCTCCCTCTGCAACTGGATCCTGGACTTCCTGACGGGCCGCCCCCCAGGTGGTGAGGGTAGGTAGCAACACATCTGCCACGCTGACCCTCAACACTGGAGCTCCCCAGGGGTGCGTGGTCAGTCCCCTCCTGTGCTCCCTGTTCACCCATGACTGCGTGGACAAGCACGACTCCAACACCATCACTAAGTTTACCGACGACACAACAGTGGTAGGCCTTGTATCCAGCATTTCACTGTGAGGTCTACTACACCTGTTGTATTCAGCATTTCACTGTGAGGTCTACTACACCTGTTGTATTCAGCATTTCACTGTGAGGTCTACTACACCTGTTGTATTCAGCATTTCACTGTGAGGTCTACTACACCTGTTGTATTCAGCATTTCACTGTGAGGTCTACTACACCTGTTGTATTCAGCATTTCACTGTGAGGTCTACTACACCTGTTGTATTCAGCATTTCACTGTGAGGTCTACTACACCTGTTGTATTCAGCATTTCACTGTGAGGTCTACTACACCTGTTGTATTCAGCATTTCACTGTGAGGTCTACTACACCTGTTGTATTCAGCATTTCACTGTGAGGTCTACTACACCTGTTGTATTCAGCGTTTCACTGTGAGGTCTACTACACCTGTTGTATTCAGCGTTTCACTGTGAGGTCTACTACACCTGTTGTATTCAGCGTTTCACTGTGAGGTCTACTACACCTGTTGTATTCAGCGTTTCACTGTGAGGTCTACTACACCTGTTGTATTCAGCATTTCACTGTGAGGTCTACTACACCTGTTGTATTCAGCATTTCACTGTAAGGTCTACTACACCTGTTGTATTCAGCATTTCACTGTGAGGTCTACTACACCTGTTGTATTCAGCATTTCACTGTGAGGTCTACTACACCTGTTGTATTCAGCATTTCACTGTGAGGTCTACTACACCTGTTGTATTCAGCATTTCACTGTGAGGTCTACTACACCTGTTGTATTCAGCATTTCACTGTGAGGTCTACTACACCTGTTGTATTCAGCATTTCACTGTGAGGTCTACTACACCTGTTGTATTCAGCATTTCACTGTAAGGTCTACTACACCTGTTGTATTCAGCATTTCACTGTAAGGTCTACTACACCTGTTGTATTCAGCATTTCACTGTGAGGTCTACTACACCTGTTGTATTCAGCATTTCACTGTGAGGTCTACTACACCTGTTGTATTCAGCATTTCACTGTGAGGTCTACTACACCTGTTGTATTCGGCATTTCACTGTAAGGTCTACTACACCTGTTGTATTCAGCATTTCACTGTGAGGTCTACTACACCTGTTGTATTCAGCATTTCACTGTGAGGTCTACACCTGTTGTATTCAGCATTTCACTGTGAGGTCTACTACACCTGTTGTATTCAGCATTTCACTGTGAGGTCTACTACACCTGTTGTATTCAGCATTTCACTGTGAGGTCTACTACACCTGTTGTATTCAGCATTTCACTGTGAGGTCTACTACACCTGTTGTATTCAGCATTTCACTGTAAGGTCTACTACACCTGTTGTATTCAGCATTTCACTGTGAGGTCTACTACACCTGTTGTATTCAGCATTTCACTGTGAGGTCTACTACACCTGTTGTATTCAGCATTTCACTGTGAGGTCTACTACACCTGTTGTATTCAGCATTTCACTGTGAGGTCTACTACACCTGTTGTATTCAGCATTTCACTGTGAGGTCTACTACACCTGTTGTATTCAGCATTTCACTGTGAGGTCTACTACACCTGTTGTATTCAGCATTTCACTGTAAGGTCTACTACACCTGTTGTATTCAGCATTTCACTGTGAGGTCTACTACACCTGTTGTATTCAGCATTTCACTGTGAGGTCTACTACACCTGTTGTATTCAGCATTTCACTGTGAGGTCTACTACACCTGTTGTATTCAGCATTTCACTGTGAGGTCTACTACACCTGTTGTATTCAGCATTTCACTGTAAGGTCTACTACACCTGTTGTATTCAGCATTTCACTGTGAGGTCTACTACACCTGTTGTATTCAGCATTTCACTGTAAGGTCTACTACACCTGTTGTATTCAGCATTTCACTGTGAGGTCTACACCTGTTGTATTCAGCATTTCACTGTGAGGTCTACTACACCTGTTGTATTCAGCATTTCACTGTGAGGTCTACTACACCTGTTGTATTCAGCATTTCACTGTGAGGTCTACTACACCTGTTGTATTCAGCATTTCACTGTGAGGTCTACTACACCTGTTGTATTCAGCATTTCACTGTGAGGTCTACTACACCTGTTGTATTCAGCATTTCACTGTGAGGTCTACTACACCTGTTGTATTCAGCATTTCACTGTGAGGTCTACTACACCTGTTGTATTCAGCATTTCACTGTGAGGTCTACTACACCTGTTGTATTCAGCATTTCTCTGTAAGGTCTACTACACCTGTTGTATTCAGCATTTCACTGTGAGGTCTACTACACCTGTTGTATTCAGCATTTCACTGTGAGGTCTACTACACCTGTTGTATTCAGCATTTCACTGTAAGGTCTACTACACCTGTTGTATTCAGCATTTCACTGTGAGGTCTACTACACCTGTTGTATTCAGCATTTCACTGTGAGGTCTACTACACCTGTTGTATTCAGCATTTCACTGTGAGGTCTACTACACCTGTTGTATTCAGCATTTCCCTGTAAGGTCTACTACACCTGTTGTATTCAGCATTTCACTGTAAGGTCTACTACACCTGTTGTATTCAGCATTTCACTGTGAGGTCTACTACACCTGTTGTATTCAGCATTTCACTGTAAGGTCTACTACACCTGTTGTATTCAGCATTTCACTGTGAGGTCTACTACACCTGTTGTATTCAGCATTTCACTGTGAGGTCTACTACACCTGTTGTATTCAGCATTTCACTGTGAGGTCTACTACACCTGTTGTATTCAGCATTTCACTGTAAGGTCTACTACACCTGTTGTATTCAGCATTTCACTGTAAGGTCTACTACACCTGTTGTATTCAGCATTTCACTGTGAGGTCTACTACACCTGTTGTATTCAGCATTTCACTGTGAGGTCTACTACACCTGTTGTATTCAGCATTTCACTGTGAGGTCTACTACACCTGTTGTATTCGGCATTTCACTGTAAGGTCTACTACACCTGTTGTATTCAGCATTTCACTGTGAGGTCTACTACACCTGTTGTATTCAGCATTTCACTGTGAGGTCTACACCTGTTGTATTCAGCATTTCACTGTGAGGTCTACTACACCTGTTGTATTCAGCATTTCACTGTGAGGTCTACTACACCTGTTGTATTCAGCATTTCACTGTGAGGTCTACTACACCTGTTGTATTCAGCATTTCACTGTGAGGTCTACTACACCTGTTGTATTCAGCATTTCACTGTAAGGTCTACTACACCTGTTGTATTCAGCATTTCACTGTGAGGTCTACTACACCTGTTGTATTCAGCATTTCACTGTGAGGTCTACTACACCTGTTGTATTCAGCATTTCACTGTGAGGTCTACTACACCTGTTGTATTCAGCATTTCACTGTGAGGTCTACTACACCTGTTGTATTCAGCATTTCACTGTGAGGTCTACTACACCTGTTGTATTCAGCATTTCACTGTGAGGTCTACTACACCTGTTGTATTCAGCATTTCACTGTGAGGTCTACTACACCTGTTGTATTCAGCATTTCACTGTGAAGGTCTACTACACCTGTTGTATTCAGCATTTCACTGTGAGGTCTACTACACCTGTTGTATTCAGCATTTCACTGTGAGGTCTACTACACCTGTTGTGAGGTTACACTGTTATTCATTTCACTGTGAGGTCTACTACACCTGTTGTATTCAGCATTTCACTGTGAGGTCTACTACACCTGTTGTATTCAGCATTTCACTGTGAGGTCTACTACACCTGTTGTATTCAGCATTTCACTGTGAGGTCTACTACACTGTTGTATTCAGCATTTCACTGTGAGGTCTACTACACCTGTTGTATTCAGCATTTCACTGTAAGGTCTACTACACCTGTTGTATTCAGCATTTCACTGTAAGGTCTACTACACCTGTTGTATTAGCATTTCACTGTGAGGTCTACTACACCTGTTGTATTCAGCATTTCACTGTGAGGTCTACTACACCTGTTGTATTCAGCATTTCACTGTGAGGTCTACTACACCTGTTGTATTCAGCATTTCACTGTGAGGTCTACTACACCTGTTGTATTCAGCATTTCACTGTGAGGTCTACTACACCTGTTGTATTCAGCATTTCACTGTAAGGTCTACTACACCTGTTGTATTCAGCATTTCACTGTGAGGTCTACTACACCTGTTGTATTCAGCATTTCACTGTAAGGTCTACTACACCTGTTGTATTCAGCATTTCACTGTGAGGTCTACTACACCTGTTGTATTCAGCATTTCACTGTGAGGTCTACTACACCTGTTGTATTCAGCATTTCACTGTGAGGTCTACTACACCTGTTGTATTCAGCATTTCACTGTGAGGTCTACTACACCTGTTGTATTCAGCATTTCACTGTGAGGTCTACTACACCTGTTGTATTCAGCATTTCACTGTGAGGTCTACTACACCTGTTGTATTCAGCATTTCACTGTGAGGTCTACTACACCTGTTGTATTCAGCATTTCTCTGTAAGGTCTACTACACCTGTTGTATTCAGCATTTCACTGTGAGGTCTACTACACCTGTTGTATTCAGCATTTCACTGTGAGGTCTACTACACCTGTTGTATTCAGCATTTCACTGTAAGGTCTACTACACCTGTTGTATTCAGCATTTCACTGTGAGGTCTACTACAACCTGTTGTATTCAGCATTTCACTGTGAGGTCTACTACACCTGTTGTATTCAGCATTTCACTGTGAGGTCTACTACACCTGTTGTATTCAGCATTTCACTGTGAGGTCTACTACACCTGTTGTATTCAGCATTTCCCTGTAAGGTCTACTACAACCTGTTGTATTCAGCATTTCACTGTAAGGTCTACTACACCTGTTGTATTCAGCATTTCACTGTGAGGTCTACTACACCTGTTGTATTCAGCATTTCACTGTAAGGTCTACTACACCTGTTGTATTCAGCATTTCACTGTGAGGTCTACTACACCTGTTGTATTCAGCATTTCACTGTGAGGTCTACTACACCTGTTGTATTCAGCATTTCACTGTAAGGTCTACTACACCTGTTGTATTCAGCATTTCACTGTAAGGTCTACTACACCTGTTGTATTCAGCATTTCACTGTGAGGTCTACTACACCTGTTGTATTCAGCATTTCACTGTGAGGTCTACTACACCTGTTGTATTCAGCATTTCACTGTGAGGTCTACTACACCTGTTGTATTCAGCATTTCACTGTGAGGTCTACTACACCTGTTGTATTCAGCATTTCACTGTGAGGTCTACACCTGTTGTATTCGGCATTTCACTGTGAGGTCTACTACACCTGTTGTATTCAGCATTTCACTGTAAGGTCTACTACACCTGTTGTATTCAGCATTTCACTGTGAGGTCTACTACACCTGTTGTATTCAGCATTTCACTGTGAGGTCTACTACACCTGTTGTATTCAGCATTTCACTGTAAGGTCTACTACACCTGTTGTATTCAGCATTTCACTGTGAGGTCTACTACACCTGTTGTATTCAGCATTTCACTGTGAGGTCTACTACACCTGTTGTATTCAGCATTTCACTGTGAGGTCTACTACACCTGTTGTATTCAGCATTTCACTGTGAGGTCTACTACACCTGTTGTATTCAGCATTTCACTGTGAGGTCTACTACACCTGTTGTATTCAGCATTTCACTGTAAGGTCTACTACACCTGTTGTATTCAGCATTTCACTGTGAGGTCTACTACACCTGTTGTATTCAGCATTTCACTGTGAGGTCTACTACACCTGTTGTATTCAGCATTTCACTGTGAGGTCTACTACACCTGTTGTATTCGGTGCACATGACAAATAAACTTTGATTTGATTTATATGATCCATTTATTAAACATTAGAATGAGTGTGAGTTTTTGTCACAACCCGACTCGTGGGAAGTGATAAAGAGCTCTTATAGGGACCAGGGAACAAACAATAATAATAATAATATAATAAATCATTTTGCTCTTTATTTAACCATCTTACATATAAAACCTTATTTGTTCATCTAAAATGGTGAATAACTCACCACAGGTTAATGAGAAGGGTGTGTTTGAAAGGATGCACATAACTCTGCAGTGTTGGGTTGTATTGGAGAGAGTCTCAGTCTTAAATCATTTCCCCACACAGTCTGTGCCTGTATTTAGTTTTCCATGCTAGTGAGGGCCGAGAATCCACTCTCACATAGAGACGTGGTTACAAAGGGCATCAATGTCTTAACAGCGCGATTTGACAAGGCAGGATACTCTGAGCGCAGCCCTATCCAGAAATCTGGCAGTGGCTTATGATTTTAAATGTAATTTTCACAGAACCGCTTGTTCAGATATCGGTAAGTGGACTGGAGGCAGGGCATGAAAGGGATAACGAATCTAGTTGTTTGTGTCGTCTGTTTCGGGAAAGTACCTGCGTAATTGTTCACTCAGGTGCTTCTCTATATCACATTTTACATTGTCTGTAAGCTTGAGTTCATTTACACACAAATCAATGATGGAAAGACCTGTGTGTTGTCCTTGTTAATGCAGACAGAGAAGAGCTCCAACTTCTTAATCATAGCCTCCATTTTGTCCCGCACGTTGAATATAGTTGTGGAGAGTCCCTGTAATCCTAGATTCAGATCATTCAGGGGAGGAGAAACATCACCCAGATAGGCCAGTCGTGTGAGAAACTCATCATCATGCAAGTGGTCAAGACAAGTGAAAATTATCTAGTATTTAAGCCCGTTTCCCCACCTGTTCTGTGTGCGGGCTTACTTTCTGTTGTCGTCTGTTGTTGATGCAGTGGTACGTGTTATTGGATCATTGTGTTTGTTGGATCAAACCAAGTTGTGTTTTCGTGGGGGTACTATTCTTTTACGGTGCAGTTCATTAAAATCCCGTTAGCAACTACTCCTGTGTCCTGCGCCTGACTCCACACCCACTGCCGCAATCGTGACAATAATGCAGAAAATACACGAGAGTTCAGGGGCCTTTTGCTTTAACAAAGTTAAACCATTTTCAAAAAAACGTCTTTCAAGCTGTCAGGCATTCCCTTGGCAGAGAGAGCCTCTCGGCGGATGCTGCAGTGAACCCAAGTGGCATCGGGAGCAACTGCTTGCAGGCGCGTTACCACTCCACTGTCTCCCTGTCATGGCTTTTGCTCCATCAGTACAGATACCAACACGTCTCGACCACCAAAGTCCATTTGATGTCACAAAGCTGTCCAGTACTTTAAAACATAACCTCTCATGTTGTCCTGGTTTCCAGAAGAGGATGTCTTCCTTAATTGACCCCCCATAAACGTAACGGACATGTGCCAGGCCCGCCACGTCTGTTGACTCATCCAGCTGTAACGCATATAATTCACTGGCTTGTATGCGAAGCAGTAATTGTTTCAAAACATCTCCAGCCACGTCTCTGATGTTTCGTGAAACAGTGTTGTTTGATGAAGACATTGTCTGTATAGTTGTTTTGGGGCCTTTTCCCCCCAGCGTTGTCCCAGCCATATCCACGGCAGCAGGAAGAATGAAGTCCTCCACAATAGTATGGGTCTTGCCTGTCCTCGCCACTCGGTAGTTCACCATATAAGACTCTTCTAGCCCCCTTCTTATTAATGGTATCTGTTGCATTTATACAGGTCTTACTACTCAAAACACATCTTCATTTTCACAACAAAAAAAAACCCAGTGGCTTATTGTTTTCAAATTGTCATGTTTTGTTTCTTAATGTCGGCGCGAGAGTGAAGGTTTCCCGCAGAGAGAGTAACGGTTAATGTGATTGGATGTTGATTATTTGACTAGACTTCCTGTATTTGACATTGTGTTGTTATTCCGCTGACCACTAGATGGATTAATTTGATTCTTGGCAGTGAAACGAGGCGACTCAGGAGAGGAAAAAACCCCTCACCCAAATGTATATCCCCGTTGGAAAATATAAACGGACTGTTTGAAAATGTGCATCACATTTCTATTTGGCGTACCTCCGACGGCATAGCGTGTACCCCGTACCCCAGTTTGGGAAACACCTAAATCAACCTTTGATCTGTCAGTGTTCCTGTTTTGAGGTAAGTTAGTGCAGTGCTGGAACAAACCCCTGCACTCCCCTCTCCCCTCTAGGACCAGGGTTAGTGACCACTGGGGTAACATGTTTAACTATGACTTGTAGTCAGATCTCTGTTTAGCAACAGTACATTTTAAAAAACACACTGAACAAAAACGCCACGAACCAGGAAGTGATTTCAGAATATCCGTTTGTTTATTGGACGAACACGCAGAAATGTAACAACCGAATAAACAAAATGTGCAAAACCATGGAAACGTTTTGACAGATTGGAAAATAGAGGCCAATGGAAACGGTTGGATTATGTGATTGACAGGTTAGCTGTGTGTGTGTGTGTGTAGTGTCTGACTGTGTAGACTATCCAAACAAGGTTTTTAACAGAAATGAAAGTTAATTTCTGTAAAGTAACTAAACTCTGTAGCTAGAGAGCAATAAGACGATAAGGGAATAATATGTTCAAAAAGGTAAATGATTAAAGAATTAGACCCGACACTGGCCAGTTATATTTCTCAGGTCTGTTATCCCCCCCACTACAGACCCCCCCCCAGTCTCCCTGACCCCCCCCCCACTACAGACCCCCCAATGATACAATGACTATGGAGGTTAAAGTGCAGACTGTCAGCTTTAATTTCAGGGTATTTTCATCCATATCAGGTAAACCGTTTAGAAATTACACCACTTTTTGTACATAAGTCCCCCCCCACATTTTAAGGGACCAAAAGTATTGGGACAAATTCACTTGTGTATTAAAGCAGTACAAAGTTAAGTATTTTGTCTCGTTCTCAGAACACAATGATTACATGAAGCTGGTGACTTTATAAACTTGGATGTTTTGGTTGTATTTCAGATTATTTTGTGCCTAATAGAAATTAAACAGTAAATAAAAGGTTACTGTGGAGTCACTTTTACCTTAAATAAGAATATAATGTTTCTAAACACTTTTACATTTAAATGTGGATTAATTCAGGATTATCACGGTAACATCCACATTAATGTAGAAGCATTCAGAAACAATCTATTCTTATTTACAATAAAAATTACTCCAAAACGGCCTGTTTTAGTCCTACTGGGAGAAAGAGGAACAGGTTTCTAGTCCCACTGGGAGAAAGAGGAATAACAGGTTTCTAGTCCCACTGGGAGAAAGAGGAACAGGTTTCTAGTCCCACTGGGAGAAAGAGGAATAACAGGTTTCTAGTCCCACTGGGAGAAAGAGGAACAGGTTTCTAGTCCCACTGGGAGAAAGAGGAACAGGTTTCTAGTCCTACTGGGAGAAAGAGGAATAACAGGTTTCTAGTCCCACTGGGAGAAAGAGGAACAGTTTTCTAGTCCTACTGGGAGAAAGAGGAATAACAGGTTTCTAGTCCCACTGGGAGAAAGAGGAACAGGTTTCTAGTCCTACTGGGAGAAAGAGGAACAGGTTTCTAGTCCCACTGGGAGAAAGAGGAATAACAGGTTTCTAGTCCTACTGGGAGAAAGAGGAATAACAGGTTTCTAGTCCTACTGGGAGAAAGAGGAATAACAGGTTTCTAGTCCTACTGGGAGAAAGAGGAATAACAGGTTTCTAGTCCCACTGGGAGAAAGAGGAATAACAGGTTTCTAGTCCCACTGGGAGAAAGAGGAATAACAGGTTTCTAGTCCTACTGGGAGAAAGAGGAACAGGTTTCTAGTCCTACTGGGAGAAAGAGGAACAGGTTTCTAGTCCCACTGGGCGAAAGAGGAACAGGTTTCTAGTCCCACTGGGAGAAAGAGGAACAGGTTTCTAGTCCCACTGGGAGAAAGAGGAATAACAGGTTTCTAGTCCCACTGGGAGAAAGAGGAATAACAGGTTTCTAGTCCTACTGGGAGAAAGAGGAACAGGTTTCTAGTCCTACTGGGAGAAAGAGGAACAGGTTTCTAGTCCTACTGGGAGAAAGAGGAACAACAGGTTTCTAGTCCCACTGGGAGAAAGAGGAACAGGTTTCTAGTCCCACTGGGGGAAAGAGGAATAACAGGTTTCTAGTCCCACTGGGAGAAAGAGGAATAACAGGTTTCTAGTCCTACTGGGAGAAAGAGGAATAACAGGTTTCTAGTCCCACTGGGAGAAAGAGGAACAGGTTTCTAGTCCTACTGGGAGAAAGAGGAACAGGTTTCTAGTCCCACTGGGAGAAAGAGGAATAACAGGTTTCTAGTCCCACTGGGAGAAAGAGGAATAACAGGTTTCTAGTCCTACTGGGAGAAAGAGGAATAACAGGTTTCTAGTCCTACTGGGAGAAAGAGGAACAGGTTTCTAGTCCCACTGGGAGAAAGAGGAACAGGTTTCTAGTCCCACTGGGAGAGAGGAACAGGTTTCTAGTCCCACTGGGAGAAAGAGGAATAACAGGTTTCTAGTCCCACTGGGAGAAAGAGGAACAGGTTTCTAGTCCTACTGGGAGAAAGAGGAATAACAGGTTTCTAGTCCCACTGGGAGAAAGAGGAATAACAGGTTTCTAGTCCCACTGGGAGAACGAGGAATAACAGGTTTCTAGTCCTACTGGGAGAAAGAGGAATAACAGGTTTCTAGTCCCACTGGGAGAAAGAGGAACAGGTTTCTAGTCCCACTGGGAGAAAGAGGAACAGGTTTCTAGTCCTACTGGGAGAAAGAGGAATAACAGGTTTCTAGTCCCACTGGGAGAAAGAGGAATAACAGGTTTCTAGTCCCACTGGGAGAACGAGGAATAACAGGTTTCTAGTCCTACTGGGAGAAAGAGGAATAACAGGTTTCTAGTCCTACTGGGAGAAAGAGGAATAACAGGTTTCTAGTCCTACTGGGAGAAAGAGGAACAGGTTTCTAGTCCCACTGGGAGAAAGAGGAACAGGTTTCTAGTCCCACTGGGAGAAAGAGGAACAGGTTTCTAGTCCTACTGGGAGAAAGAGGAATAACAGGTTTCTAGTCCCACTGGGAGAAAGAGGAATAACAGGTTTCTAGTCCCACTGGGAGAAAGAGGAATAACAGGTTTCTAGTCCTACTGGGAGAAAGAGGAATAACAGGTTTCTAGTCCCACTGGGAGAAAGAGGAACAGGTTTCTAGTCCCACTGGGAGAAAGAGGAACAGGTTTCTAGTCCTACTGGGAGAAAGAGGAATAACAGGTTTCTGGTCCTACTGGGAGAAAGAGGAACAGGTTTCTAGTCCTACTGGGAGAAAGAGGAATAACAGGTTTCTGGTCCTACTGGGAGAAAGAGGAACAGGTTTCTAGTCCCACTGGGAGAAAGAGGAATAACAGGTTTCTAGTCCTACTGGGAGAAAGAGGAACAGGTTTCTAGTCCCACTGGGAGAAAGAGGAATAACAGGTTTCTAGTCCCACTGGGAGAAAGAGGAATAACAGGTTTCTAGTCCTACTGGGAGAAAGAGGAATAACAGGTTTCTAGTCCCACTGGGAGAAAGAGGAACAGGTTTCTAGTCCCACTGGGAGAAAGAGGAACAGGTTTCTAGTCCCACTGGGAGAAAGAGGAACAGGTTTCTAGTCCCACTGGGAGAAAGAGGAATAACAGGTTTCTAGTCCTACTGGGAGAAAGAGGAATAACAGGTTTCTAGTCCCACTGGGAGAAAGAGGAATAACAGGTTTCTAGTCCTACTGGGAGAAAGAGGAACAGGTTTCTAGTCCCACTGGGAGAAAGAGGAACAGGTTTCTAGTCCTACTGGGAGAAAGAGGAACAGGTTTCTAGTCCCACTGGGGGAAAGAGGAATAACAGGTTTCTAGTCCCACTGGGAGAAAGAGGAATAACAGGTTTCTAGTCCCACTGGGAGAAAGAGGAACAGGTTTCTAGTCCCACTGGGAGAAAGAGGAACAGGTTTCTAGTCCCACTGGGAGAAAGAGGAATAACAGGTTTCTAGTCCCACTGGGAGAAAGAGGAATAACAGGTTTCTAGTCCCACTGGGAGAAAGAGGAACAGGTTTCTAGTCCCACTGGGAGAAAGAGGAACAGGTTTCTAGTCCTACTGGGAGAAAGAGGAATAACAGGTTTCTAGTCCCACTGGGAGAAAGAGGAATAACAGGTTTCTAGTCCTACTGGGAGAAAGAGGAACAGGTTTCTAGTCCCACTGGGAGAAAGAGGAATAACAGGTTTCTAGTCCTACTGGGAGAAAGAGGAACAGGTTTCTAGTCCGACTGGGAGAAAGAGGAATAACAGGTTTCTAGTCCTACTGGGAGAAAGAGGAATAACAGGTTTCTAGTCCCACTGGGAGAAAGAGGAACAGGTTTCTAGTCCCACTGGGAGAAAGAGGAATAACAGGTTTCTAGTCCCACTGGGAGAAAGAGGAACAGGTTTCTAGTCCCACTGGGAGAAAGAGGAACAGGTTTCTAGTCCTACTGGGAGAAAGAGGATAACAGGTTTCTAGTCCCACTGGGAGAAAGAGGAACAGGTTTCTAGTCCCACTGGGAGAAAGAGGAACAGGTTTCTAGTCCCACTGGGAGAAAGAGGAATAACAGGTTTCTAGTCCCACTGGGAGAAAGAGGAATAACAGGTTTCTAGTCCCACTGGGAGAAAGAGGAATAACAGGTTTCTAGTCCCACTGGGAGAAAGAGGAACAGGTTTCTAGTCCTACTGGGAGAAAGAGGAACAGGTTTCTAGTCCCACTGGGAGAAAGAGGAATAACAGGTTTCTAGTCCTACTGGGCGAAAGAGGAATAACAGGTTTCTAGTCCCACTGGGCGAAAGAGGAACAGGTTTCTAGTCCGACTGTAGCCGGTCAAGACGTGTTAATGATTTTAAAAACAGCTGATTGGCGGTAATTGATTTTCCTCACCTAATTAGCAAACACAACATGTCCAATTAAATCAGTTAAAGCATGTCTTAAAACAACCAATCAATGGTGATACTGTGTGTACACACACACACACACACACACACACACACACACACGCACACACACACACATACGGGGTGTGTTGTGTACAGACAAAGGCCTCCCTGTTAAAAGTGCTGTAGTGTGGAGTGGACAGAAGGTCCTCCTCTCCAACCCTAACCCTTACTGGGCTGAGGTCTCAGACACTCGGTACCAGCAGGACGGGCTCAGACAGCCCTCCTCTCCTCCTCCTGCTCTTCAGGCCCGTCTCGGACCGCTGATCCGCTGCCTCCTGTTACTGAACATCAGCTGAGGGTCAAACGTATACCTGGGGAGAGAAGAACAGAGAGGTGGGTGGTCAGGAGAGAGGAGAGGGTTAGAGCTGGGTGGTCTGGGGAGAGGAGAGGGTTAGAGCTGGGTGGTCTGGGGAGAGGAGAGGGTTAGAGCTGGGTGGTCTGGAGAGAGGAGAGGGTTAGAGCTGGGGGGTCTGGGGAGAGGAGAGGGTTAGAGCTGGGTGGTCGGGGAGAGGAGAGGGTTAGAGCTGGGTGGTCTGGAGAGAGGAGAGGGTTAGAGCTGGGTGGTCTGGGGAGAGGAGAGGGTTAGAGCTGGGGTGGTCTGGGGAGAGGAGAGGGTTAGAGCTGGGTGGTCTGGGGAGAGGAGAGGGTCGGAGCTGGGTGGTCTGGAGAGAGGAGAGGGTTAGAGCTGGGTGGTCTGGGGAGAGGAGAGGGTAGAGCTGGGTGGTCTGGAGAGAGGAGAGGGTTAGAGCTGGTGGTCTGTGGGGGAGAGAGAGGGTTAGAGCTGGTGGTCTGGGGAGAGAGAGGGTTAGAGCTGGGTGGTCTGGGGGAGAGGAGAGGGTTAGAGCTGGGTGGTCTGGAGAGAGAGAGGAAGGTTAGAGCTGGGTGGTCGGTGGGGGGAGAGGAGAGGGTTAGAGCTGGTGTCTGGAGAGAGGAGAGTAGAGGGTTAGAGCTGGGAGGGTCTGGGGCCGGAGGAGAGGGGTTAG